>NC_136905.1:29973856-30173324 GCF_949606895.1 Notothenia rossii
AGCATGCTAAGTCAAGCTTCATCACATATGCTAGCAAAAACTGAGACGTTAGAGATGAGCAATATGACCGTAATAACCCTGCAGCGATATGACTGTGTCCACCAGTTACAATTCTGCAAACCATTTATATCCTGGTAGCTTTTCTCGCAAATGGTTATCCAACGATCGAATATTTAAAATAAATCAAATATACTGTTGGCGTGTATACAATTATATTCACCGTGATTGGCCATATGACACACCTAAAGAGCAGATTTTCTATAGTTGTAAAATATGTATGATTTAACTAAACAGCAGTTATTTAATGTTTTGCAGTAAAATCAATTTTAGCCACCTTAAAAAAATGATATCAGTTTAAATGCTTTATATTTAGAATATTTACACCTCTGTACCTTGCTGTCAGAGACCTTTTACAATGGCATAAAAGCCTTTATCTATTTCTATTTCTTTAAAACCAATCGATTTCATTGAGAAAAAAAAGTGATTTTACTGTGCAGAACACCGAGTTGTTTGACTTTGGTCATTCCAAACTAACAAAAGTCGCACAATAGCACATAGTAAAAAGACTGTAAGAGGATAACTACCTCACAACCCTGTTTTATCGTCCAACTACCCTCTGGTGTAATCACATCTATGGAGTGCATTTTATCAACAATACTTGCAAGATCAGACCCGTCAGAACCAAGAAAGATGAAAACAGAAAGGCTGTGTTTTTTGTCTCCTATACTTAAACCAGCTGCTGAACATAATTTATCCCTAGCATTGTTACAGGATGACAGTAGCAGTACAGTAGCTGTCTGCGGATATCCGTCATGATGAGAAACATGGAGAGGCCACAGGGATTTTATAAGTCTGCAGATCTCTCTTCGGGGAGTGCAACCGAGACTGAAATTGATCCTTGGATGAGACACAGAGAGGCAGAGAGAGACTGCCGGAGAGAACACATTAATCCTACACACTGTACATCTGACAACTTCCTGGAATCATACCCTCCTTCTGTGCATTATTTAATGATACTGTTCATGATGTATGAGCTTTAAACACAGAGCTGCTTTCCAAATAAGCTCCTTGTCCAACCTTTGCACAGTAGTGAGATCTAATAAATAGTTTCCCATTAGCCTAGATGTGTGAGGACTCACACACAACGTCTAAGGAAGTGTCAGACTGTGACACGGCTGTAATAACATCAAGATGTATTACGGGACACTTATAAGACCTTAGAAGCTTGCTTAATAAAATGGTATTCTTCTAGGGGTAATTAATTATGCATAATGGAATTCAATATCAAAATCCTATTGAGAACACATCCTGGTTCAAATAAAACAAGTGATTGGGTGGCAGCTGGGGTCTATGTGTTAAGACAGCATTCATTTATCATCAGGAAATCAATAGGACTCCTTCTGTCCTCCACCATTAGTTTACCCTGACAGCCAGCACTCTCACTCCAGCTCTAAGGGCTGGGGAGTGGCATCATATCATCAGATCACATTACATAGCTTTGGATCCAATCTGCACTTATTTTGGAAGTCTTTTTATTGGATTTGTTACACTCATTTTGGGCTTATTTCATAATCCTATTGATAGTTGGTTGCATCTTCTGAACATAACACATTTGCCCTTAGTGCACAACATTTGCCCTTAGTGCACAACATTGAAATAGCCATGTGAAAATTGCCTCTCTTCCTGATTAATTTATATTCTTTTACATATGTGTTTCATCATTATTATTTTATGATTATTATTATTAGTAGTAGTAGTAGTAGTAGTAGTATTCATTATATTTTACTGCTGTTGTTACCCATTTACCTTAACAGAATTAGACATTTAAACTAAAACAATCTTGGATCTTGCAGGTCCTAAAATGTTAGAGAAATAAATGTATAAAAATACATAGCCTAAACTTAGGTTCTACTCTTTATTTTGGCTTTTATGTTATGTTTTCATGAAGAAAATGCAAATGAATACCCTATATAGCCATACAGTATAATACAATTTATAATGCTTTGCCCTGTGTCTGCCAATGCCTGCTTGTGCACTCTGCTCATGTATCCACTACTTGTTGCAATAGGCTTATCAGCTAATACAACATAATAGTTCCACCTCTGACACTTTATTAAGCCTTGCCTTCATTATCAACCCTATGTTATCTGTGTGGTCATCATGTTCCTGATCATCCCTGGCATCAGTGTAACAAATCAACATCCCTTCACAGTGTTGGTTAGTGATAAAAAAATTTTAGCATTCCACTGTTAGACAGAGAATGGAGCAAGACCGGTGCATTACTTGTTCTTAGAGGTAAAATTTGACAGGTCACATGTTAAAAAAAGACGTAACCATGGAAACATGCAGAGTGATGAAGCATGGAATGGTGAACAAAATACTATATCTTGCATTTTTACAGACATGCTAGCATAGACATACAGATGAGTAATAGCATGGCTTCCCATTCATTAACTTCACTGCTAATTGTAGGTGAGGCGAGACAATGCTTACATTTGCATGGTTGGCTTTGCATGGCAAATGTGAGTGTACGTCATTCAAACATCAGTCTGTCTTCGGAACTTCATTTTGTGTCAACAGCACAAATGTAGTCAACATTAACTAAACACACCATCTAACGCAGGCAACAAAAGCCCATTCTCTTTTATATCTTCACCTAAATTCTGTTTTTCTGCTTAAAAGAAAAGGGATTGTAAAAGCTGTCTGAGCTGGGGGGATATTCTGGGCTTCCGCCGCTTTTCAAACAATGCCTGTGTCGGACACTCCTCCCTGTCTGCTTCCCTATAGAGAACCAATAAAATGTTCCTTTCATTCTCAGCAGTTAAGCCTGTTCATATCAGTAGATCCCACAGCTAAATGTTTCAGTCTGATGCAGAAAATGTAAATACCTTTGAGAGAAGTGATCTCATTTTGGATAGACCTGTGGGTGGTCATTGTCACTTCTTTCTGGCCTCCTTGTGAAGAATGGTGACAGGTAATGTTGATGTTGAAGCTTCAAAAAGTATTGCCTCCTTCCTTTCCAGCTGAAGAATGGACGCCTTGTCTAAGTAGATTCCTGTGTCTCAAGTGTACTGCCAAGTATTTTCTGTCTCTTTATGGTCACTTTTCTCCTGTGCTGACCGGGGCTCTGCTCTGTTTTGGTTCCTGTGATACACCATGCGCACACACACACAAACATTGTGTGTGTGTGCAGACATCAGCACAGTGCAAAGCTCCTCCCTCTGCCCCTCCTACCCTTCCTACACCTCCTCTTTCACCTAAAACTGGCTTTTCAGTCCAATACTGCAAAACAAACACAGCCGCTCACTGGACACAAACCAGCCAATCATGAAATACAGTGGATTTCCTATTAAACTCCATAACAGGATGGCATTAGAATAAGAATTGGGCTTATTGCTAAGTAGGTTTTCCTGTTCAAAGAAAGTGTGTACTGCCGCATAACATACTGAAAACACATAAGGTAAAATTAAATTCAAAAGAAAAGAAAGAACAAAAATTAGGATGGAAAGAAAACAATAAAAATACTACAAAATATGTACAATATCTTAAAGTGAAAGCTGCATAAAAAAGGGGAAAAACACTATTAAATATATGATTGAAACTGAAAGCCTTAAAATAACATTAAAATAAAAATATGGAAAAAAGATTTGAATAATATAAAAAAGAAATCTGATAAATGTGCAAAATTGTCCGATGAATGTGCAACGGTTCACATTATGAAGTATCAAGGTTGATAAAAAGTTATTCTCAAACAAAACAGCAAAAGATATAGAAAAAACAACAGTGCTGGTTTGTGTGAGTGTGTGTGTGTATATATATATATATATATATATATATATATATATATATATATATATATATATGTGTGTGTGTGTGTGTGTGTGTGTGTGTGTGTGTGTGTGTGTGTTTTGTGTAGTGCCACACCCAGATCCTTGCAGTAATACCCAGAATGAGCCTGCTGCTTACAAAAACCATCCATGAACATCAAACATATAAGATGTAACCAATGTACCAAGTTACGCATCAGTTACTGACATACAGTAAGATACACCATCATATTTCATATAGTTTTGTTATGTCTCATTTTGGCTATGGTTTTCTTGCTATATAGTGGAATGTATTGTATATCCTTAACACTGTTCTGTTCTGAGTTCTATATACTGATGTTTTTTTTTACTGTACACTGTTTGTAAATAATAGTAAATGATAGAACATAACTGGAAAAAAGTAGAAGCTGATTCAATATAAATGCTAACTTTCACCGGAATTTCTGACATGCTTGTTCAATAATAAATAATAAATAATAAATGAAAGCGATACTGTGATAAATTCCTGGACTACAGGACAGGACATAATAAATGGTAGTCCGTTTTGATATCTGCAGGTATGCTAAAAATGTAGAGAGGAATGTTCTGAATGGCCACATGCTCCATGCTTCTGATGTTGGTGCATTCATGAGCTTAGAGACGTATTCACTTTTATTTTATTTTTTACATCAACTCTGCATAACATGTCCACTTTGCAGACTCTATGATTGTTTCTTCCATCATGAAACATTTTCCTATTAAGGAAACTCAATAACATGATTATTCCCATAATTCATATGGTCTATATGAATCAAGCACAAAGCAAATGTTTTGGGACGAAAACAAAAGGGAGAAGTAATGCTTCTAAAGTACGTAAATCTGATCCGCTTTTCGAAATGTACTGGGGTTTTCCTTGTCCACGCTAACCCCCTTCTACTCAAGTTTATGAAAACTAAGCTAGTAGTTTTTCCTTCTTCTTACATAAAGGAAAAACAAAAATAAATGTGACTTCCTTTGCGGAGGAAAAAAGCTGTTCATATCACGCCATAACTCCTTGGAGTAGTCCATCAATTGATTGTGTTCAACAAGAAAATAAAAAATCTTGTTAAATGAGGATCATTTCGATCTGAAGCTTGATGGAGAAATCAAAGAAAATCTACTGAGGTTCAAGGACTCCTAATATGATACACTGAAAGCATTGATTATTTCCTCAAATCTGCTGAAAAGCTTTTGATGTGAATGGAGTTCCAATGAGAGAAAGACTTGGCTCTGTCAACAAACAATCCTTGCTTTGTATCCAAAGTACGTCCTAATAAGTATCTCTGTTAATATTAACATTAAAAGGTCACCTATTGTGCAAAATCCACTTTTTCCTGTCTTTTTCTACATAAACATGTAATGATGTATGAAAATTCTTTTTAACCAAATATCTCTCAGAGGACATTGGGGGTGGCTCCTTATTTTCATCTAAAGTAACAGAATCAGCACTTTTGAAACAGGGCTGAAACAGAGGAGATTATGGGATGCTGCAATGATCTGTTTGGTATTTCAGCCAATCAGAGACATGTTTTCTATATATCTGAGACTCATAATAAAGTCATGAAAAACGGTATAATTGGGGACCTTTAACCAATGATCATCACCAATGAAGCCCTGCATTCAAAGCTACAGGATATTAATCAGAATGTTCTAGATCAAAATCAACCCATCCTATAATAACGGGTGAGTCTCAGCCTAAACAGCAGGTAGCCTGGATGCAGAACTATTACATCAGGCTGGAAAAGAAAAGGCCCCTTGTACATAATAAAGGACGTCTGGAGGAAATGACGGACACATCTTTGGCAGCAGGGATAATTAAAGTCTAGCTGTTCTGGACAGTCAAGGAGAATTCCATTGAGTGTGCAAGCTTGAGGCAGCAGAGTACTTCTTGAGGAGTTGTTATGTAACAGTCTACAGACAATTCTTATACAACAGAATGGCGCACACACACACACACACACAGCACAAGCATGCAGACAAACGGATGGACACGCTGTGTATCTATCTAGATTAGAGGTTATCACATTTTTTAAAATCTTGTTGGCGACTACAGCTTCAAATTCTACACACCTCCATCATCAAATGGAGGGCTGTGGATAGTCCTATACTTGTTTATGGTCTACAGAGGTCACCACTAGGTGGCAATATTCTTTTGACTATTTAAACACAAAAATGTATCCAACACATGTTTTATGTAAACTAAGGTGAACATTTATTCAAAAATATAAATATAAAATTGAAAAGTGACTAATGAAAACTACAACGGTAGTCAAAATCCTTACAACTCGTATTGATGATATAAACTAAATGAAAATATTAACTAATTTATGGAAATATGAGCACTTTTTTTCAATGCTATCTTCTAAATGTGACCAGTTCTCGGACTGAAGGCGCAACAGATTTAGATAATACATTTATTCACAATGCCACTGGAAATCAAATAAAAACTCCAAAAGTGAATTAAAGAAAGATTCTGCCAAATGACACTGCATAGAATACAATATAATGAAAGCACAGCAGGTATTTTTGATATTGTTAATCAGTAAACAAGTATGTAGATCTTATATTGAAAAGCTGCTAGGCTTAGCTACTGAGTGTGCTTGAGTCAGAATTACAATTTCGACAAATATTACCTGAAAAGAGGAAGTGACTCTCTTATCAAATCAGGAAACATGAGTTTGTGTGTTTCATTTGCCGACATGATTGTGGTTATTTGTTTAGTAATTGAGTGATTCTGCCATGCCGTGGCAGACTTTCCAATAACATTAATTAATTGCCCGCAGCTGGATATTAAATTAGAGATAATAACTCTAACGACAGGTGTAAATTCCTCATCTAGAGGCAATAAAGGAAATCTAATAGGGTGATGCAATAAAAACAACTGAGTAAGCTGTGTGTGATCTGGAGCCAGAAGGAAGTCTGGTTACAGAAAATCTTCATATCTTCAAATTACCACATTTTGTATGTGTAATACATACTACTTAAAGAGACTTGTCTATTTCTCTAAAGGAATCCTTAGTTTCAAATAACACAAAGCCAACTGATTTTTATTGATTAAATATTGTTTATTATATAACATGTTGTCATTAAATGCGTAATTCACTTTTACGCTGTGCTTGACATTTTGATTGTGCCGACACTGTCCTATGTCATCCTTTCCAAATGTTTCACAGAGATGTAAGCGACTGGCCTGCATGTGCTCACATAGTGACATACTGTAACAAACAAAGAGTACAATGTCAAACACTAACTCCTCCGCCTGCTCAAGGTTACAGGCATGAATCTTTCAGCCACTAGCGGCGTTTGGAGACTGGGTTTTGTGAGGAATGACAGTTATGGGGAGCGGGAGCTTTTGTCATGCTAGCCCGGGCTGAGCCGCAGCTATTTGCTTCCGGTCCATTTGTAAGTCCAGGGCAGACTTATAGCAGGAAGCTGCCAATCCATACAGGAGTTTATGGGCAGCCTGTAAATTTCTGAGGTTTATTTGTTAACGCCTGCTTTGGGAATCTTCTCTTAACGGTTTACTTAGTCAAAGCTGGAGCACTGCAGCTACAGTAGGTTACTAGAATCCTGCCTGTCCTTCATTTTACTACCTTTTGCAGAATTGCCAGAAAAACAGAGCCAAAATGTGTGGAGATCTTGACTTTATGTTCTATATTTACCAAAGATATATAACACTTAGAGGCAAAAAAGGCAGTTATACCACAGCCTGTTATCATGTGACTGAAGGTACCCACTGGAGTTTTGACCAATAGCAGAACTAAAGAGCAATGTTTATTAGAGTGGCCATCTTTGTTAGTATCTCTTACACACACACGCACACATGCATACCCGTAACATGATATATTGTCCTGCCAATGGTTTCACACTAATCCACTGATCAACAGTCGGTGGCGGTAAGGTGCCAAGAAATGCATCACGGCAACGAAGGCAATTAAGAATAGGACTCTAATTATTTTAAGAAACGGCATATGTATTTGTCTGAGCATGGTGCAAAATGCGAGAGCGTGTAAAACCTGATGTGAGCACTTGCAGAAAAAAAATCTGAGCTTGTGTGCATACATTTACACTTGTATAAAATATCCACGTAACTGTCAACCAAATGTACACTTGTATAAAATATCCACGTAACTGTGCACCAAATTTGAAGTCACAGAAGAAAAAAAAAAGTTTTGTAGCTTGTAGAAAAAAAATGAACTTAGTGATGAAATGTAGATCAGCTGTAGATGTGGGGGGAGGGAGGGGGGTTGGAGCGAAGGGGCGGAGCTATCAGAACGACGAGGCTTGACTGCGGGGCTAACGGTTGTGTCGCTACCATTCCGCTGACATGGCGCGTCAATCAACGGTAAGTTTTGCCCATTACTTGCCCAGTATTACTTTGAATATTATTATTGTGATTGAGGATTAAATCCGCTTTGAAGACCACCGTTTTATATCGTGCAGTTTAGCGGCAAAATAACATCAGTTAGCCAGCTAACGCTAGCTTTGTTGAGTTTATGCTAGCTAAACAAGTAGTGGTTGTAGTCTACAGCAGTAATTAATATATTTTATTACATGGCTTAGTTGAATACTCGATTCTGATTGGTCAATTCAGAACACGTGACACGTTGTTAATACCGAACAGACAGACCGCTGTCAAGCACTTATTGACCGTTGTTAAGGACGCTCACATCTGCACAAACAAGTCCGTTCGATTTAACTGTATACAGTTTGGCCGAAAAGCAAACTGCATGCGTTTGCTTTTCTAACTGACAAGACAAGAGCGACAAGAAAACAGCGGACAGGTAACGGGCAGAAATCCTCCTTTTTACGGAACGGTCCAGACATAGACATCAAACAGCGAAACATATTCAGTTGCCAGTTACTTTGGCATTAGGGCAGGGATATCTAGATACTTTCCAAGGTTTGACATAATGAATTGTGCTACTTTTAAAGCAAGCAGCGATGTTTTCAAATCTGTAATCAAAGAGCTCCTCAAAAACGTTATCGAAGCAGTTGCTGCCGTTGCTACGTTAGTTCAAACAGTAACAACGGACTATTTTTCTTAGCGGATGCACCGACAGGCTCCTGATCAGCCTGTCGGTGTTCTTTTCCCCATAATGACCGCGTCGCAGCACATTATCCCTTACTTAATTACTGCTGTAGACTACAACCACTACTTGTTTAGCTAGCATAAACTCAACAAAGCTAGCGTTAGCTGGCTAACTGACGTTATTTTGCCGCTAAACTGCACGATATAAAACGGTGGTCTTCAAAGCGGATTTAATCCTCAATCACAATAATAATATTCAAAGTAATACTGGGCAAGTAATGGGCAAAACTTACAGTTGATTGACGCGCCAAGTCAGCGGACTGGTAGCCCCGCAGTCAAGCCTCGTCGTTCTGATAGCTCCGCCCCTTCGCTCTAACCCCCCTCCCTCCCCCCACATCTACAGCTGATCGAATAAAACTCGTATTTTAGGACCACACACACAACATGGAGCATGAGAATCTTGATGTTCATTTCTCACCAACAGCTTGCTCCGTTTTCAAATCAGTCATTAGATTGCAGCCTTGTGGCGGTGTAATAAAAATCAAATTGGTGATGACTAGTCACAGAGCAAACACCTGGAAGCCACTAATTTAATAGTTTTAATTGATCATTACCAAATACAACATCAAACCCTAGCACATAAAGTAGTAGGTTATGTTGTTCATTGTTCGGGTAAAATAAGTACGTCTTGTAAATGTAGATAGAGAATTTGTTTAATTATTTCTCGTTGGCAAATCTTGTACTTTTCCTTCCAAATTGGCAGTTTGCTTATATTTGCTACCTGGAACCAATGCAAAAAGATACAAACTGGTTTAAATGGGTTTGAAACATTTCCAATGATTCCAGTTAACCATTTATTTAGTTGTAAGGTACTATTGTTCCCCTCAAAGCTACTAGTTCACTGACTAGTGTTTCATATTCCTGCTGGCTCATGAACCCCGTGCTCCGCCTACATCAGACTGGTAGCCCTGCTGCTGACATCCAGACAAAACATTCCATCCGTCTGAGGTCATCCAGCCACTCAAATCTCCGTTCCAATGTTTACCGGCTTACAGCCCTGTGCAGCAGTCAGCAGGAGACCGGCTTCCGTGCCGAGGGAGAAAGTCTCTGTGAGCCTGTGATAGAATAATTAAGCCAAAGGATTGAATGCATCAGATCACAGCCTGTCAATCAGGGACGTGGTTTACTGTTAGGGGAAAGTACAGCCAAGTTATTGTTTCTGCTAGAATTGAATGTACTATAAAATATCTCAAAGTTTATTGAATGATGAATTTTCTGTCCAATTTGAACACTTCCATGTGTTGTACGTGTATACTAAGGGCGATAAAGAGGTGTCTGTATTGACAGGAAAACATGCAGCTGTTAAAACCTCGAAAGTATTTTCCTACCATGCTGATACACTGAAAACTGATGAGGAATTCTGGGAATTGAGAGGGAGGGTAAACAATGCATGGAGCAAATGACCGCAGCAGGTTTCCGCCCATGCCCCACCTTTTAAGACCTAAGATCTTGTTCCATGGGGGCCTTCAAGTTGTGTGAGGTCCCTCCCTAAAAGAAGAGCCTCCTCTGATGGATGAATCACAACAGAGAGGCGGACACTGGAAGCTTCTGCTCTAAGTCACGTACTATTTGCAGAAGGGAGAGAAGGAGGTTGTGATTTAGAGTATTTTGCAGTGGATAGGGAGCAAGCTAGGGTCCCAAAGGTCCCCCACCCACACTCTGACTCATGGGCTATAAATCAGAATCAGTTGGTTGGAGCTGAACCAAGACGAACACAAGGCAGATGCTGTCATTTCATCTTTATTTAGCAACTGAGAGAATCCACATTTGGATTAAAAGATGACACAAAAATCCCCTGAATTTCCCCTGGCAAGAAACAGAACATGATAATCATCTAATTCAGCTATCGTTTAAGCATTCCATTTCCTGGAAAACATCTCAAAACTTTATATCCTCTAGGGTTTTCCTTAAAAGTCCATTCCTCTGCTTCTTTGATTGTCAGGTCTGTTGTCATGAGGATAATGAACCACTAGGGGCTGTGCTTACCCTTTAAAGACCAAATAAGCTCAACCGGCATGAGGAGAAGTAGCAAACAAAATATTATAATATTTTCTGTTCTTAAAGAACTGAGATTGGAAAAGATCATGTACGAAAATGCTTCCTTACCCTAAAAAAAGCCAAAGGCAGGAGTAGGGGTAGTACACATACAAAGGGAAATCCATCAACTATGGATAGTACACTTAGTAATATGCATATTTAATAAAAGGAACACACTTCCTTTAATCATATACTCTCTAAACCCGCTGTGCTTCTGCAGGGAGAGGCAGAACCCCCCAGGGACCTGAGAGCTGGATGCTGACATGAAGCTGGAAACACTGTCTTTGCCAAGCAAGGCCTCCTGAGGGCCTTAAGGGAAAGTACATGGAGCTGGCAGTGTGTGTGTGTGTGTATGCGTGTATGCATGCATGCGTGCGTGCGTGTGTGTGTTAAACAAACCCAACAGTTGGTTGGAAAGCATGACACTGCTGTTGTGTGCTCTTATTACCATTCATATCAGTCAGATGTTACCGGTGGTGAACGCCACTGTTGCTTAGTTTACTGTTGTAGGCTCAGCAGGGACAATTAACTTAGAGGCAGAGATCTTTACTTGTCATTCTGTTGCTGGGAAGGAAAAACCAAATTAGGGGAAATAATTACATCTTTTGTAGAATTGAAAGTCAATCAAATGATGGATAAAGGCAACTTTTTTCCCAATTTTATCAAACATTTTATTAAATAAAATACTTTTAATTAAAGCAAAAATGTGTAGCTACATTGGTAAAGTAATATGTTAGTTGGACCAAAGTGCGCACCTGACTTGTCTTATCTATTATCTGCCAACTGTTTTCTTGAGTAATTGCTTTGTTTGGTCTATAGAAGGTCAGAAAATGTTGAAACAATTGCCTAAGTTGGGTTTTCAAATGTAGTTTTGTCTGACTAAAACTTCAAAACTCATTCAGTTGAAAGCTGCAACAATTAAATATATTAACAACTGAAAGATCATTATGCAACTATATTCATTATCAATTAATTGTTTCAAGAGATGTTCAAGCTAAGATAACATTCATTGTTTTTATGCCATGGTTATGTCGGCTTCACATTTGTGAAGAGTTGCATGCTTTGATTGAAAGTTAAATTATTATAAACATTGAGAAAGGCATGTCTCACTCCTGTTTGGAATTGTATTGACCAAATAATAAAGTTATTTTCAAGAAATTGGTTGATCGTTTTTGAAAAAGTTCTAGTTTCATATACAACAACTCGTACCTACTACCTACTACCATAAAGGAAAAGAAAACCTAAATATATTTTCTTTTGAGAAGTTGGAACCATTCAATTGTTGCTTGAAAAATACATGAATGATAAATGGCGGATTCAAATGTTTAACAGTATGGGTTTGGAAGCCAAACATAAGGCACCTTTAAGAAGTCAAGGGGCCCACAGTGAGAACAGGCCTCCCATCTCACCTTACACAATTCCCTCTAGCTAAACACACTGTTGCTGAGTGTGAAGTCTACCACAAACCTGATCACCGCTAAATCATTCATCTTCCTTCATGCTCTGCTTTTTCTTCCTCTTAATGTCTCTTTGGAATCTCTTACTGCTTAGTTTCATTTCAGCTCGTTCTCCCGACTCCCTGTCTTCCTTCTCTCCCACACTCTCTGAGTGCTTCATCATCTTTTTATGTCTCTGCTATGCATGACGGGGAGTTTCTGTTGGAGGCGCCCCCCTGGCTACTGCTCAGCATGCTCTGCTCCCATGGAGGGTCGGACTCTGACAGAGTTAAATTGATTCTTCCAGAGGCAAGCTTTCCCAGAATGGACACTGATGTGTCTCTCTAAAAGAGCAGTGCTCAATACAAAAATCACCCAGTACCAAGTGGTACCAAAACCTCTCTAGTCAAAGATACCTGCATTCAATCATTTCTGTACCCCTATTTGTATGAGTTTGTCTAAAACAATCTGCAAGCATTCTTCAAAATTAAGGCAACATGTGATTGGCCCACTACCTTAGCAGCAACAACACAAAGTGAACTGTAGTAAAACATGGACCACGCTCGAACAGAATACAACCATTCACACGTTAGGTTCAGGTTAGCAGGATACAGTACAAAAAACAGATATTAAATGAAGAACTCTATAGGTTTATTTATTTCTTTAAATTCAGGGGAATTGGTAATGACAGGTAACATACTTTGTATAATGATAATAATATTTGTAACTATTATTATTTGGAGGCCCCTTTCACGAAACTCAGGGACTACGTACAATTCAATAAATACTCTAAAAGGTCAAAAAGAGCAAAATATGATAATAACACAAATAGGGCAAATAAAGTAGACAAAAATGACAGGGAAAAGAAAATGACATTGGAGGGAAAGAGATAATGGTGATCGCTAAAGAGAGAAGGCTAATTTGAATTTAGTGATGGTGTCAGACTGTGTTATGTGTGGTGGGAGGGATTTCCAGAGTCTGGGAGCATTGCAACAAAAAAAACGGGTACCCATGCTGACGAGGTGTAAGGTGGGGACTGTTGGCAGACCAGTTCAACACTGGGCACTGAATACATTTACGATATCTTTTAAAATCACTATAGTACAATCCAGCAGAACTTTCTGTAACTTAACCTAGACTCACAGCTAGAGGAAAAGCACTTTCACCTGTCTCTTGTCTTAAGATTTAGCAGGGCTGTCCCTTTTTATTCATATATTTAAACTACTGTTCAAACACATTAAATGTGCTTTTTAATCAACTTTTCAAAGTAGAAGTTATCAGTATACATTATTTGTATTTTAAGCTTTTTTGTCCACATGTAAACTCCAGAATATTGCAAATCTCTATCTCCCTATGGAAATTATTGTAGTAGTTGTCAAGGGTTGCAATACTGGCCTTGGTTCAACTTTTAGTCAAGCATACACTCAACTGAGAAAGTAGATGTACTGTCATATCATATTCATGACCATCACTCCTGGCCTTCAGTTTCAAATTCATGGAATGAATGTTGAGCTTTAAAGATGAATGATGTATAAGGGAGGTCATGGCATTCCACCCGCCCTCCTTTAAGCTTTCACGGTTCTGCTACACATCAAGATCGTATGTAATGCCTTAACTGTGATAACAGCTGTAATAACTTAGTGAGAGAAAGGTAAAATATTACACACTGGTTTCATTCCTTGCAAATGCCCCTTTCGAACACAACACTGACCAAATGAAAGGTTGCTGGAGGGCAGCCATGCTTTATTTCCCAACACAACAGAGTTTCAATTGTGTCAAAGTGCAGCTACAGCACTACAGGAAGACCAGAATTAGCAGTGATTTGAACTTTGAGATAAGAAAACAAACAGTCAATTTTGTTTTCCAGGGTTGTCGTTTGACCTGTGGTTGGAGCGGGAACCGGCACACCCCTCAGAGTCCCAGCGGTCAACGAACACACGAACGAACATGAGGCTCTGTTTACTTTGATCATCTCAGAGGCTGCTTCTATCTACGAAAAAAATCAAGCCTTTTATGTAACGCCAAGCAAAACCTCTTTTTGGTGAAGCCAACCCAACCATTTAGGGTAGTTTTTAAACTAACCCTGTCTTCTGACAAAGCTGAAGAGAATAAATCCGTCGGAAGGTATTTGGGAGCCGCTAACAAGCTTTACTCCTCCGTCTTTGGTATCTCAGACAGAAAGAGATTAAGAGATCTGATATGTATGTAATAGAATGTACCAAGTTCGTGTGTGTGTGTGTGTGTGTGTGTGTGTGTGTGTGTGTGTGTGTGTGTGTGTGTGTGTGTGTGTGTGTGTGTGTGTGTGTGTGTGTGTGTGTGTGTGTGTGTGTGTGTGTGTGTGTGTGTGTGTACACACGTGGGGAACATTCTCCCAGTTGTCAGCTGTGTGGGTGACCTGTTGTGACATTCCCGGCCTGTGTGGTGACTGTCACACCGGCTCCAGTTGCCCTGAATACCAATGACCAGCAATAAACTCGTTGCCATGTCAGTGTCAGGAAACGGCACCGCTGCCTAAGAAATAGGCTGACACTCATATCATTACCTGGTAATACAGGTAACCATGCATCCGATCATTTGCCAAGGGGTGTTTCCATTATTACTCACTTTGAATGAAATAACCCTTAAGTCTATTTGTGTCCCATTGGCAACACAACTGAAATATTTCCACTTGCTCTGGCTTCCAGAATCTGGACAGTATTCAATGTGAATAAAATTACTCCAGCTATCAAAAAGTTCTTGTCCTCCTTAACAAAGTGCTCCTTCACGGTGGACACAGAGATTTCTATTAATTTCAGTCCCAGTGGAACAGATGGTACTTCAATTACCGTAAGTCTGTCAGCTTTCACAGAAATATGTCCCCATTAGCTGCTTTCTTTCAAACTGTCAATGACAATGCGTTGGTGTCTACAGCGGGGAGGCAATTTAAGGTCTTTCTGTTTTAAAATTCTGTCACAATTTCCTAAATAATGACATGGATTAGAAATAGATTTAAGTTTTCTCTTGAATAAAGAAAATGTTGGTAAATCAGCTTTTGTGTCGGTTCAACTACGCCTTTACAATCCCCATTTCAAGAATTCTACAGGGACAATCCCATGAAAAAAGGCCAAACACCTGTCACTGTGTGGCGAACATAGCACCTGCAGTGACTAGGTTCAATACATTCCAATATTTAAATTTAGAATTAAGGATTAAGGATTGTTTTAGATCTTGACAAGACCATCAAAAAAATACGTTTTAAGATTCACCGAACTGTATTTATCGCTTGGGAAATTGTTGTAACAGCAGTTCCTGTACAAAGTATGGGTACAAATAACCCATAAAATAATCAAGAAGGTGCGAAAACCAAATGTAAACAATGTCAGATATGAAGACAGACACTTCAGCCCAGTTTGAGAGGTAATTTGAGAGGGGAGGGTTGGGACATGAGGGGGAGGGAATGTTCTCTAAGCTTTGGAGGTTATGACTCCCTAGCTTTTTGAAAGACGTATGCATCTACAGCGTGTGGCACCAATGGCAGTGTTTCGCATACATTGATTTATTTTTGATTATTTTTAAAACTATATATTTTTATTTTGGTGGTCTAATGCAGTAGTTCTCAAATGGGGGTACGCGGATCCCTAGGGGTACGTTGGAGTACTGCAGGAAGTCATTTATGTTAATGAAAAAAAGAAAAAAAAGTTGGAGCAGTGTGGGTTTTATATTAACAGAGTTACACATTTCAAAACGTGAAGTGTAATAACTGCAGTGGCCTTCCTGTCACTGAAAATAACAAATATCCTCAGTGAAGCACAAGCCCATGTTTCTCACTAAATTGTAAGTACAACTTATTAAAAAGATCAGTTCAATGCAACTAATGTCATCTTAGTGTTATCGCATGATATTAAAATTGGTTTGCCATGAATTTAGTGATGGATTGTAAACATTTGAAATGTAGCATTTAAAGGCCCAGTGAAGTGTGCACCTGTGCATGATCTGTTATGCTAATACGTATAGTAATGACCAAAATTGTCCATTGGAACCCATATCAAAAGATGTTGGAATAGCAACAAATTTGACGAGTTTTGAATTTTCCGGGGAAATCTGCAGTCGACCTTCGCCTTCGTGGGCGTGGCTTGCGATCTACTGCGTGACGTCACGAGATGGACGCCGCCGCACTGTTTACATTCACCACCGTTCGTTTTTTCTCTTTTTCAAAGTCGAATTTCTCAACGTTTTTGAGCTAGTATTTTCCTGGAAAGTGTGTCGGAGTCGACTGGAAGTGATTGCCAATCGAGAAAACCTGACAATGGAGGCGACAGTGAAGAAAGAGGGATGAAAAACCCAGGGGAAACGATGCATTGCCGCTGGCTGTAGTAATGTCAAGTCTGCCGAAGTGGCGATGTTTCTGTTCCCAAAAGATGAAGGTGAGCCTGGCTGGTGTCATTGTTTCGTAGATTATTTGATTGATCATGATAAATAAAGGCCACTGGTCGATTCGAGAGAGAGAGAGAAAGAGAGACTGACAGAGTTACAGGGTTGTTGTTAGCATCTGGTGCTAGCTCGGAGCTACACACAGGGGAAAAGATGCATTGCCGCTGGCTGTAGTAATGTCAAGTCTGCCGAAGTGGCGATGTTTCTGTTCCCAAAAGATGAAGGTGAGCCTGGCTGGTGTCATTGTTTCGTAGATTATTTGATTGATCATGATAAATAAAGGCCACTGGTCGATTCGAGAGAGAGAGAAAGAGAGACTGACAGAGTTACAGGGTTGTTGTTAGCATCTGGTGCTAGCTCGGAGCTAACGGAGATTAGCTGTTTCAACAATAAGGAGAGGGAGAGTGCTCTCCTGTGGGACTGAGAGAGATAACGTCAGCTCAGGGAGGTAAACTGTAGCCTAAGTTATCTCAGTGGGTTTGGTCATCTATGTAAACAAATATTTCCATCTATGTAATATTAGTTGTATAAAATAGGTTAAGAAATCCTTCCAATGTTTTTTGATTATTGAAATATATGTTTCATATGAGTGTTGAGAGCTGTATCCATAAATCTCTTAATGTTGCCCTCAAAGTGCACCAGATTGATCACTTTCCTCATCTATCCTGTCCGAAAAGCTGTCCAAATCAATCATTTCTCTCACACTAGTATCACTTTCCAGAGTCTCCGCCATGTTTACAATCACAACTGGGTACATCTTGTGACGTCACAGCCACTATCGTCTGCAACTTCCGTTAGGCTCAGACGGCAAAATTAATGATTCATTAATTATGAATTATTAAACATTATTTTAGCCATGAACAGGCACAATGATATGTAAGGAATGAAACTGCCATTTCATTTTGGTGCAAAAACATGCACTTCACTGGGCCTTTAAGTGTTTCTCAGTTACAAGGTTGTTGTTTTAATAAATCAGTACTGTATCTCTTTATGTAGGCTTTTTTCCCCAAACAAATAGTTTTTGCGCTGATCAGGGGGTACTTGGCTGAATTCTTTCTTACATACATTATTGAAAAAAGTGTGCGGTGCCCCCACAAATAGAATCAAATTCTGTGGGAAACAATGAATGGTATGCATGTGAGTGAGGGTGTGTGTGTGTGTCAGGGGATGTTTTGTTTTCCTTATTAACTTTTATTATAGCTCATTGGAGCCTTGAAGCTACAATCCCAGACAAACACTGGACTTAATAAAATACCAGAGAGTACAAAGCAGCGGAGAAACAGAGAGTCTTTGTGTAAGACACAACCCAGGTGTGAGAAGAACCTCAGTATTTTCCACACCAATGTGTTTTCCACCTTCTTTTTTTCCCTCTCGAGCCACAAAGCCATGTGTTTCAGGCAACTCCACTGGGCTCCTGGTCTGTGTTAAAAAACGAAAGCAGCAAAAAGGCTCGAGGCAATTCCAACCCTAGCAAAGGTTTGATGCATGGGGGTAAAATGAACTCAAAGCTGCCACTCAATCTGCTAGTTAAGCAGTTCTTTTTGCAGTTCCAAAGCAAACAAGATGTCAGATTAAATGGGATCATTGGTCCTGTCGGTAGCGGACATCATCATGCACTGAACTGCTGTGTCGCTTTACTCAGTGAGACAGCAGATAGACATTCTGTCTGACTCAGCAATTCATATGTTCAGACAGGAGCATGACTGCAAGGTGAAGTCAGAGTTTAAATGGGTTTAACTCTATGTGTGAGGTCTGTATTCATTAGCATTATCTTTGAAGGTTGTAGGTGCATGTGAAGGTGTATCATAGTAAGTGTGTCTGCATTTGATATGTTTTATATCCTTGAGAAAAAGCTGTCTAAAATGTTGGATTAAAAAAATCCTGTACATGTTATGACATTAGGAAAATGCTGGTTAGGACGAAGGTTGTTTTTTATCCATAACCAGAGATTTCAGTTAGGTTGGTTTCTGTTAGTTAGTTTTGGCCATCATTTTCTATTGTTAAAAAAACATTTTAAAATGCAAAAAACAAACGCAAAAATGGTGGAAAGTGTGCTCATTCCACCCGAGCTTGGTACAGGATCATAAAAAAGGTTGTCGGCACACAGACATTTCAAGCTGCCAAAATTTGAAAGTTATGAAACTTTTTTACATTTAATTGTCATGCCCAATCAGATCTTTCTTTTTCCGTAAAAAAAAACGGTCGGATGATCATGCCAAAATGTATGCCGATTTATCTGAAGATCATTATTTGAAGATCAAACTAAAAATGAAAAAAAAAAAAACACTGGTAATAAACCATCTTTGCCGAAGGAAACCTATTATTACAGTACGGTAAGACAACGTTTACCAAGGATTTACTTTTAGGGGTGACTGGGTGTTTACAATAGACAGTTAAGGTAATAATTGTACCGTTTGTCTTCTTTTTCAGTTTTTTTTATTTTTAAAACCTGTATGATCGTATTACCACTCATTTTACCATCTAATTTACTTTTAACTACTTTGCTGCGTGGCCAGATTAAAGCATTTAACACTAGAACCGCCAGAGGTCGCTGTATACCTAAAACCGCCAACGGGTAAAATGTACCCGCTATTGATTTGCAAGGTACAATGTTCTTTTATTTATCATACAGAACAGTGAGTTTTGATCGCACAGGGATGACATTTATACCAATAGAATCTGTAGACTCTCAGCTTTTCATATGATATAGTTCGTGCAAATAGCATGAAGTATAAAATATCGCTACAAGTGCTGATTTAAACGCTTGGTGTTAGACTTGTGTTTTGTTTAGGTACAAATCTCTCAATCTCTCTCTATAACCAGGGGTGCACATAACTTTTTTTGTGAGTTACTCAGATGAGTACCAGGAGACAGCGTTTGGTACTCACCCCATACGAAGCATGGTCCTCCTCAGTGTCTCCTTCACTGTCCTCTATTTACACTTATTGCATGCTAGATGATGAAGATGCACCTCCCTGTCTCTTTTTAAGCCTCCGATTTGCTTTCTCCAAAACTTCTTGCCAAAACTGTGAAGTCCTAGCATTTCCTGAGGCCAAGTGGAAGGATCAAATACTAAGAAATGATCACATGACTTGAAGTCATATCTGATTTCAGATGTGGGAAGTTACTAAGTACACTTCTTCAAGTACTCTACTTAAGTACAATTTTGAGATATTTGTACTTTACTTGACTTTGATCTAATTTAACCAGCTTTGAGAACACTTTAATGATCAATCATTACAACACATATCATATATTATTCTGAAATCGACCAATCTGCACATTGAGTACTTTTACTTTTGGTACTTTGGGAACTATATTTTGATGATAATACTTTTCTAATTTTACTTGAGTAACATTTTGAATGCAGGACTTCTATTGTAACAGAGTAACACTCTACTTTTACTCAAGTACAATATCTGAGTACTTCTTACACCTCTGTCTGATTTAAAACTCTTCCATAACACCCTGAGTAAGTTTGCAACTGTGTGTTTTACTCCACTTTGTTGGAAATAAAATTGCAGCAGCTTGACCACAGAGCGTGAACGTTGTGATCAGCTGATTTTGCGCAGTTCTCCAGTGTGTGCGCGGGGCACAGAATGTGCACAGAGGAGTCTCCCACTGCAGCCAGTTGGCGGAGTTTTGGCACAATTCTGTTGTTCATACCGACGTTAACCCTTTCTGTCACACGGCGACCAACTCTGTAGTCCGGTGATCTAAGCCTCTGCCTCCTGTAAGGTTCACAGGTCCGTCGGTTATGTCCTGCGCGGCTCGGCCGGTGTTACAGTATAAGTTGAGTCATGACAACTGGCGACATTCTATTATTTTCGTCATCGGAATCCGGGGCGTGTACATTGAGGACCCATTGTTGACTTACCAGGAAAGAAACATCGTTTGTCGTTTACGTTCATCTTTTGCTATATCTGCCTTCCTAAGATCCATTTGCTGCACATTCAGTACTCGTATGTGAGGTTGTGGGGCAGAGGCCGATATCGTGACGCTTACAGGGAGGTATCGAACATTTCAAAGTAGGTGACTGTGTGGATGCCTGTTCAAAACATTGCAAACTTCAATAAATCATTTAAATTATATATTTGTGTCCGACTTTCATTTGTTCATCGTTCTTAATGTGATGTATAGTAGCTTTGATAGCTGTCCATACCTTCAGACAGCCTAAAAGTAAAACACAAGTTGTTTATTCACAGCCTGAACGCTCATCGAGATGACTGGATCAGTCATGACAACTTGTGATCAGCTCCGATTAAATTGTGATATCAATTCTGTAGCTAACCTCCAGGGATCACGTTTATTTTATGAAATACCTGTATCCCTCTCATCACAACAAGACTCTACACTGTGCAGGAAAAACAATTACATACATGAAAATAACCTTGATGCATGGGAATTAAACACACAAACTATCTTCCGTGGCTATATTGATATGTCACAGTAACGGTAAACCACAGAAAAATAAGTCCAGCGGGGCACAAGTTGAATACATATAATACGGTAGTTCTATTATGCCTTTAAGCCTATACGTTTAACCCATAAGAACCCGGACCCATTTCTACTTTTGGGGAAATTAAGGGGAACGTCATTTAGACTAAATAGACACATTTCTGACAAGTAACCCCCCCTAGTGTCAAATATCTGGGCTTTAATGGTAAAGTAACTCTTATTTATAACTTAATTAACAAGGATGATGTTTTGGTTTGCATTTGTTTGAACATACTATGAATTGAAGAATAAAGCATATGTTAACTAAATATAATTGAATCAGCTAAATTAACTGACCAGACCATACTCATATTTCTAATTGTGCATATGTCACTCCGGGTTTACTGTGAATGTTTAGGGTTAAAGTCCCGATGTGACACCATGTGTCACAGCAATATTTATGGCATTTGTTTCATATCAATTTCATCAAGAAATGTTTCCACAACAGGTTAAATGTAATCAGAATCAGAATACCTTTATTCGTCCCACAGAGGGGAAATTTAAATTTGTTACAGCAGAAAAGAGCCGAAGACAGCTTAATGTTTAACAAATGACATGTCATGTAAGCATTTTTATTCTTAAATGGCTTGAATATTAACTTTAGCAACAAAAAACCTTTCCAAATCTAGCTAGTTCTGTCACATGTTTTAGCCTGACACATGGACATCTTGGACATGTTGTTATGGGAAGACAAAAGCAAATGACAAGGACCATGACCCCAGACTGTTCAGTGTGTGTCACTTAGGGACTTCATGAGATAGAAAAATCTCATGAGGAATCTGTATAAGGAATTTTCCAGAACCTTTAAATTTCATGTGACACCCGTGTCTAAGCAATTCTGTCTGCCTTCCGTGTTCCTTTTGTTATTTACT
The DNA here is from genome assembly GCF_949606895.1 of Notothenia rossii. Classification (NCBI taxonomy): domain Eukaryota; kingdom Metazoa; phylum Chordata; class Actinopteri; order Perciformes; family Nototheniidae; genus Notothenia; species Notothenia rossii. Next base: position 29,996,046 of record NC_136905.1, read on the forward strand.
TCCTCTCTGCCTTCTTCTGATGATTTATCTGTTAGTTTGTGTGTTTAATTCCCATGCATCAAGATTATTTTCATGTATGTAATTGTTTTTCCTGCACAGTGTAGAGTCGTGTTGTGATGAGAGGGATACAGGTATTTCATAAAATAAACGTGATCCCTGGAGGTTAGCTACAGAATTGATATCACAATTTAATCGGAGCTGATCACAAGTTGTCATGACTGATCCAGTCATCTCGATGAGCGTTCAGGCTGTGAATAAACAACTTGTGTTTTACTTTTAGGCTGTCTGAAGGTATGGACAGCTATCAAAGCTACTATACATCACATTAAGAACGATGAACAAATGAAAGTCGGACACAAATATATAATTTAAATGATTTATTGAAGTTTGCAATGTTTTGAACAGGCATCCACACAGTCACCTACTTTGAAATGTTCGATACCTCCCTGTAAGCGTCACGATATCGGCCTCTGCCCCACAACCTCACATACGAGTACTGAATGTGCATCAAAGTGATCCTATGGAGGCAGATATAGCAAAAGATGAACGTAAACGACAAACGATGTTTCTTTCCTGGTAAGTCAACAATGGGTCCTCAATGTACACGCCCCGGATTCCTATGACGAAAATAATAGAATGTCGCCAGTTGTCATGACTCAACTTATACTGTAACACCGGCACCCAGTTCAGTCATCCACAGAAAGTCCGAAGATTTTTTGCAGGGAGCGAAACGGCAACGTAGCTGCTTAATGTCTTTGTTTTTTTTTAACATGTCTCGTAGTTTACTCCATTGACTGTTGACAAGAAACTCGTGTAGACGAAATATGTGTTTTTTTTAGATGTTTTGAGGTACGCAAAGGCGCGTAGTGACACAAGTGACGTTACGCAATTCAGATTTTTGCCGCGCATGCGTACCTGCGTAACAGTTATGTGCACCCCTGTCTATAACTATCTATCGATCCATCTGTAATGTTCTGTTCTATTGACATATAATTGTCTACATAAACAGACGACGCGGACTACTTCTCTCATTCCGAGTGTCCATCTTTATTCAACTGGCACGTAACCTGCACACATGCATTACGTCCTCAACGTGAGCTCAGTCATCCAAGATCTTGTATTCTCCAAGATGTTACACTATCTATAACTATATATCTCTCTCTCTCTCTCTCTCTCTCTCTATCAATATATCTATCTATCTCTCTATCTATAAGGAACCGCAGTAGACAAAAGGCGTTGCTATAGCAACACGTCATGTTTACGTTGCATTTTCTATGAGGTAAATATTACCCGCTGGCGGATATGAGTATAAATGGCAATTTATTTGGCGATTTTTTCAAACTGACTTCCTATTGACGATTTTTAACAACAGAGGGTGCTATATAACACACTTTTAGGAAAAGTAACGAACTGGGAGACTTTAATATGTTATGGAAAAAAAGTTACATACAACAAAAAAACAGCTGCGGGTAAAATTTACCCGTTGGCGGTTCAAGTGTTAAATGATTGTATGGAATGTTTATTGTATCCACAGGGGTCCCTAAGAGAAAATTACAAAAGTTGTGCGAAAGGAGGATTACACTTTCCCTTGCTTAGGTCATTCACTGGAATTGAATCATTATGGTTATGGTTAGGGTCAGGTTAAGTGACATGTAACCTTTGTGTACATTGCTTTATGTATCACAGCAAGTATACTAAATGTATCCAACAGCATCCTGCAACACTCTGTGTCTTTTATACATCATCTATCCCTTCCTTTTATTCACCTCCTCTGTCTCTTTCTGTCTCTCAAACATTCCTCCGCTCACACTAACAGTCATAAAGCACCTGAGATTCAGGCATAAAAGAACAGCAGCTTCTGTTCTGTACAATTCTTGAGTGTTTGACAGGAAGGCCGACAGATTAGGGGAGCATCCCTTCGGAGCTTCACTCTCTCCCATAAAAGGCTCTGAAGGAATCCCAGCACAGTCGTTCTTATCAAGCCCTGCCCCACAGAAACCTTTGACCTGAGCAGAGTGTCAGCGCTGATCTATCCCAGGCAGCAGGATGCTGACACATGTGAAAAACAAAAAAAGGGGCAGAAAAAAATAAACAAAACAGGAACAACCCACTGCCTTTCTGGCTCCACGGCTAGAAGGATAGATCTAAGCAATTTGTGACTCTTCAGAGACACACCCTGTACAAGCTTAATGTGCCGTTTCATTTCAGTTGGTGTATCTAACGGAAATACAGTATCCAAAAAGTTCCATAACAGAGATGTTCCTGTTTAGTTTGCATGGTGGGTTTAGTGTACCATTTGGCTCCACTGAAATTAGGTGAAATTACCTAAACTGTCATGCAACTATATAAAGACAAACTGAAGCCAAATCCACAGTTTGTACCAACGGCCTACTTTCCACGAGCATCTCACCTGGCGCTGAGGTCCGTGTTTAGCTGACCTCAATATGAATTCAGCTCTTTGTGTTTGTAGTAGTAGTGGCCAGTGTCAGCTCCAGAAAATGAACCGCTTACTGCCTTCGGAGAAGGAAAATAAACTGAACCAGATAAATCGATTGGACTGGCAGTTAGAAGTGAAGCGCAGGTCTGACGGTCAGCATATATATGTAGGGTTCATAAAGTTGTGATGGTTACGGTTTGAACACAACACAACTTAAGTTAAGCTGAGATGGCACAGTTAGAATTTCAGCTCAATGCTAATATTAGCATGCTAACATGCTTCCAATGACAATGCTACCATGCTGATGTTTAGCAAGCCCAATGTTGACAATTGTTCGCCAGTTTAGTTAAGCGTGTAAGCATGCTAATTTCTATTTAGCATTGCTCACAAAGTACGGCAGAGGTTATATCTCATTGGTTTTCAAGTTGTTGGTCAAAATAGAGTATTGGACTAAATCCAAATGTTGACCCTATGATGGAGCTAGATGATAAGTCAGGAGATCTTCAACATTAAAGTCCGTTCAAAATAAGGCAATCCATCCAATAGCTCTTGAGATCTTTCCATCTGAAGCACAGATTTCAACAGTTTGTACTTAGGCTGTATCATTTTAGCTACATTAGCTAAAACGTTGATATGTTGGTCAGACTATCAAATAACTTGACAGCTAATGGAGATGTAAATCTGTCATTGTAGCCAGAGATAACTCTCCTTACTCTTCAGGTGGAAGGCATGGACCCAACACTAATAGATTCATTTTACCCTGTTCCATTCCTCCCTTAATTAATGGCCTGCATTTCAATCTCAGGTGCCATCTAATGAAAGGGATTTTAAGTGTGAGAGAGGATGTGCAATTTGTGTTTGACATCACACTGAAAGAAATGTCTCTTTTTGTGAGTAATACGCCAAAACATCCTGGCCTCACACAACAACACGAGTGCTTTCATCTATAGTTGTTGCAGGTTAAGTGCTTTTCTCAAGTGTGCTCAGCTCTCTCCGACCTTGTGTATTGACACTTTTCAATGGGGAGGCAGCAAACAAAGTGGAAGAAAACATGGGAAAAGATGGCCAGAGAAATTATCCACAATTCTGCCATCATTAAAGACACCATTTTTAAATTCCTATCGTTTTTTCTCAGCAGCGAAACAGGAAATTAAAAGAGTTTACCGGCTTCAGCGCCAAGATCTGACTATTCACAAGTGGATTTTCAAATATATATTACTTAAGAATGCACACACACACACTCAATTTCCTCTCGGCTTTTTATAGCGTCCGTTCATTCATTATAATAACTGAGACAAGTCAGTTCCCAAGCCACTTCTTATACAATGACACAGATTGTAGGTACAATCTTCAAGAGTCATTCATAAAGATAGCTTGGCTGAATTAGGCTAGATCATATGGTGATGATACAAGCCTTTTAAATAACCGATTCAGTTATCATTACTTGTGGCTAAAATAAATATGTGATCAGACACTGCAGTTTCTTTTAAGCACATCAAAGCTAGACTTAGTCATTATTTTTTTCCAAACAAGAAGACATTTAAATAACCCTTAGCAGACAATCAAGCTTGCCAAAAATGGCTGTTTAATTGGCCGGCTGAACATGGCCACATCTATATTTAGGGGTTATTTTAAGCCCTTCTCGGGGCATACTGTAGGACAGAGCCTTGCAGGAAAGGCTGAGGGAAAATATGGATTCCAGCCATGTCTGTGTACCCTCAGCAGTCCACCCGACATGACCGGGGCAATCCCCCCGCATAGGCCGCCCGGCAACATCACCATCAGCTGCCATCAAATTGCATTAGAGGACAGTTGAAGGTAGAACATTAAAAAGAACAGACTGAATATAATTTCATTTCCCATCCAATTTGATATTTACTTACAAGTTTTTGCAACTAAAAAGTCTCAACATTGTAATAAATAACCAACAATTATCTTAACATTTTGAAATTACCACTATTTAAACTATTATAACCAATTTGTGACAACAGGCTATCAGCGCCCTGAGGCGAACATTCGCATGCTGTATCTAGACGGCATCAGTGATTACATAAGCAAATGCTTTCTTTGCATGGCAGCATGTTAATGATAAGACAGCTTTCTAACGTCCAGTAAAGGTTTTACATAATATCAGTTTGTAGTTGAAGATGTTAAGTTGCTGTAGCTATCTGAAGTTTTTGGTAAGCATTACCTCCACCAATAACCTATGTTCTGGTTTGTTTGTCAGCAGAATTACATAAACTACTGACACAATGTTTATTAAACATCTTTGTAGGGTGTAGCATGGGCAAAGGAAGAACCTATCAAACTGTGGAGCAGATTCAAACCATTGGACAGATACAAATATTATTTTTAACCACATTGAGAAAGAGCACATTTGGCCTTGATGGAGGTCGGTGCTCTCTATATGCCTTCACTGCTACAAAATGTATTGCTCCCAGCTGAAAGATGCACATTTGTTTTATTTCTGAGCTAGAATGTAGGACACAAAATACTTCAACAAAACTGATGGTTGTAAAATGATTGACTGATCGGCCTCCGTCCTCCTTCTTTCCTCCAACAAAGAGGTTAAGTTAAGTGTAGCATGGGCCAAGGAAGAACCCATTACATTTTGGATTGAATCCGAGTCACAGGGCTAATACACCCATTCTTTTTCACGTATGGAAATGGCTATGGCCGAGGTCTGCCCTCTTTCAAGACTAAACTAGGGCAGTATGTGGATAATATCTGCAAGGACAGGTATTAAGGACATTGTTGTTGTATTAGACAAGGATAAAGATGTGCCTTGAGATTAAGTTTATGTACCAAATACTTTCCATAATGAAGCATCAGTAGGGTATATCCACACACATAGATGGGACGTATTATGATTCATAATAAGTCCATCAGAGTCCCAGGAGAAATAAAAAGGTTCACAGCATTACAAATCTTCCTACAGTGTTAGATATTCCACATACATGTAGCTGATTTAGAGGGATTCAGTATTAAAAGCCAAACAAAAACATACATGAGTAATATATTTCTAAGAATGAGAATGTTGCAAATGTAAGCTTTTGATTGGCTGTGTCATCAGTGTGCCTTAATAAGGAGAGCGGGAACTCAGTGGAGAACAGACGCTGTAGAAAGAAGAAACACAGAAGAACGTCTGGAACATAAACACCTGCCAAAGAGCCAGCTCCTGCTTCCCATTACATTCTGGTACAGAAACAGCACTGCAAACACAGAGATCCGACACGCACACACTCACAAACAGAACCATGCACACCCCTGGGAAAGCATACTGATCTTATATGGATAGCATAATTGGTCACACTAGTCCAATTCAATAGCATATTTCCCATGAACACAGTTGCTAAATGCCCAACTCAAGAATACATGTTGGAATTCAGACTATCAGTCTTTCAACAGCACGATTGCCAACAATCCTAAAACCGTAAGCCCTATTTGCACTAACGGCAGTTCCCTCCTGTTCTCTGTCACTAGGCACTCTACCCTTTGTCCCAGGAGTTTCCTATCAAATCCAACCCAATGACACACAATGCAGAGGCCAACAGAGGGTTCCCATTTGGCAATGGAGCAGTTTGTTTACAGTAATGAAACCGAAAGCCAATGTACTATCGATGTTCTGTAGCAGCATTAATGTAAAGAAAGGCATGAGATGTCCACATAGCACCACTGACAGAGCAACATGAGCCAATAAGCAAGAAAATAAGCAACAGTGATTCAGCACGAGTCCAGTCGCCAGATTCACACGAAAGAGGGGGGGGGAAACGAAAACTGGGGCAATATTTATAGAGGAGCTCTCCCTGCTCTTGATGATCTGTTAAAATGGAACAGATGAAACATTCAGAAGGAAAAGGGAAAAGATATGAATACCTGAGATATGAACAGGGATGAAATGAAAGCGCCTAGAGGAGGCCACTGGCAAGAGATGTGTTGGGACGAATGTGATGTTGATTTGCCTTAAACCTGTAGGAAGTACCCTATCATCCACCATTGCCTTGTTCTCTTTCACTTCTAAAGATTTCCGATAAAAGTAAAGTATGTAAGGTAATCCAACGAAAGCATTTCGTGCTGCGCACTTAAGCAGATAATGGGATAAAGGGATAAAATGAGATGAACATTTGGGAAGAAATACTGAGGTCATTAATGAATTTCCCTGTTGCTCTGCAGCACCTGTTAACATCCTCTGTTGTGATTGGATACAGGGTAACAATCAGGCAGAGCGCTAAGACTTAAACTCTTAGTCTCGCCGAGGTCATAGGTCAGTTTGTTGCTACGGTCACATATCAAAGTGAAGCACTCCTGTAAATCCGACGGACTCTCGAAGCACACACTGAGGGGCGCAGCGTGGAAGAGTGACAGCGAACATGTGCTCGATCAATAAAACACTCGGCAGTCAAGAGATGCAGCGCGCACGGCTCTAACACACAGCAGCCGACAAGATCAAGGAATGCAAACAGTCACGTGTTTGCACCTGTGCAGAGTCAATAACTGCATAAAAAAAAAGACAGATGAATGAAACTCTACCTTAAAGACTTGCAAAGACACCTCTTCCATCACCATGTCATCACAGAGCTGTTCCTCACCTTTATACTTCTCTCTGACGTTCTCATACGCCTGGATGAAGTCCTGCTCCTCTGCGTTCGGAGGCAGGAAGGCAGGTTCGTAGTACATTGCCATGCTTGGGCTCTTCTTCTCCTCCTCCTCTTCCTCCTCACAGTTTCTTCTTCCTCTTCCTTCTCGATCAGCTCTTTGATTCGGTGCAGTTTTTGGATGTGTGTGAGGCAGCCTGCGCTGTCCTCTGTCTGCTCTCGCTCAGCTGTGAGTGAACCCTCCACAGCTCCCAACTTCATTCCACAGACCAACGACCCCCCCCCCCCTCTCCTCCCCTCCATAGCCTTGCTCAGAAATACTAATATAAATGTCAGGCCCCTCCTCTTAAAGACACACAGACAGGCACAGCAGACAGCACCACGATCACAGCCCTCGCTGCTTGCCAAGCACAAACACAGCAGCACGGAGAGCAAAGAGGCAGCATAAATGCTCTCTGGAAACACTACACAACTGAATTAGACTGTGATGGATGGCACGCGGATTGTAGTAGACTTCTAAAGCACAGATACCCTTCTTTTACTGTCAGACGAACGTTACAGATTCTATTCTCCTGTGTGTAACTCTGGTAAATAACCAATATGGAAATGTCTTGCACATCGATTTAAATATACATTTGTATATAAAAGTATTTAATCAAGTTAAATGACTGCATTTAAGCATCACTAATGGAAATAGTCATTACAAGAATTGCAGACGCTCAAGGTCAATTATTTGCTGATCAGTTTGCCAACTTTCAGGAAAGTGTGAATATTGAGAGGCATATAAATAAAACTTCTCCAATCCTGTATCGCCAAAATATCTTGTGACTAAAATGTTGCCAGAACAGCAGTCATTTTCATTAGATTTTGCACTAATAAAACTGTGTAACATGCCATATATGGTGCATCTGATACCTAAAGTACATGTTAAAGTTATTCTTTCCCGGAATGGGTTGGCTTCTGATCTCTTAACTTGTGTACTGTAGGCGGGCATTTATTATACATAAGGAAACTTGTCTGTCAAGCCATCGTTACTTGTTTGGGAACTTCTGTATTTGTAATATTTCATAGTAGCTAGACTCTGATGAGATCTTGCAGAGATGCAACTGGAATTAAAAATGTACTGGTGAGAGGTTAGCTTCGATGCTGATATAGTAGTTACGGAACTGGAGTGTATTTCCTCATTAAAGAAGGGTAAAGAACAGCAGGCTTTTTGGTTTAAAAAATGTTTTTTGGCTCTTCTCCCGACTAGCTTAGGCTAGAGTTTGATTGACAGGTGCTTCATCTGATTACCTAACAAGTACTTTTTGAAAGTGCATGCCCACTACTTCTCAGATGGTGCTATGCTGCCCATAAACAGATTATGACTATTCATTCCTCAGTTCCTGTACAGCTCTACAAATGCATATTGAAATGTTGCTTGTGATTCGGTGGATATTTAAGATGAGCTATCATGTCAAAATGTAGATCGAGAGACAATTAAAGATATAGAGTTTAATTTAACGAGTTTCCAGCAATTTACTTTATGTCTAACAAGTGAAAAGATCAATGTACGTAAAAGCCAACATGACATTGTGGCAAGTAGTTGATTTTGCCCTCTAGCTGTGTGTAGTGTCTATGAGAAACCTGAATATTAGCTATCCGGGTTGTACTAAGGACAGAGGTTGTTGTATGCTGTAATGAGTATACATTTCCTTTAGGCAACACCACATTGTTTCTGTCAAACCAATATCACCATGGTTGCTTCAGAACCTTCATAAGTGCCATTAAATTACGTTAAAATACACAGTCATTCCTTAGCAAATCCAACGCACTAAGGCTTTATGGGTTATTGTTCTATAATGCCTTCTGTTGAGCACATTTGTAAACAAAGCAGCAAGTTGCTTATCTCATAACAAGACGTCCACCCTGTGTGTTCCGCAGGGACACACTCCAGCTGGTTTAACTGCTGTGTTTAAGGCCATCCACAGAGAAAGTGTATGCCTGCAGGCAGCGCGATTAATACATTCAAAGTGCTGATATGCCCTTGACATCCAGTGGGAACATTAACTGTTGGGGTAACCACTGAATATTCAACACATGTCCTGACCACCCAAGCTGATGACAGTCCAGACAACATCAATTATGGGTAAATAAACCAAATTCCTATCCGCTACACAGCAAGCCTTCACCGGTCATTTTAATTACATTTAGCTGCTTGACTGTTACATGCAGGGTGCTTTAATTAATTTAAAATCTAATTTGTGGCAATAAAGATAATGAATAATAGTGATGTGTGAGACAGGATCGTGTCAACTATCATACACTGTTATGGAAGATGGCTTAGCTACACCATGTTGGAATCTAAAAACAGCCGCCTCATAAAAATGATGAGAAAAGTAAAGACTTTATCACCCTGCACAATTTCCATGCTAGTTTGCATAGGAGTCTGCCGTAGAACAAAGTGGAGATCTGATGTAGGAAAAGGAAAATCAGACAGTTCACTGGCCAAGGCCGAAACTGACATCAGCCAGGACTCTTTCCTGAGAGGAAACGCGATAAGTCCACTCGTCCAAACTCTGCGCTGCTGCTGCAGAAGTGAGAGTGTGTGTGTCTATACCTCTACAATCACTACAACAGGAAATGTAACAAGCAGAGACACAGTTAGGAATGCAATCCAGCATGTTTTCTTAATAGAAAAGAATGGAAACAATTTCAGGTTGAAATATTATTTGTTCAATATTTTCCTCTCGTTACTATATTGCAAGGCAAGGCAAGGCAAGGCAAGGCAAGTTTATTTATATAGCACCTTTCAACACAAGGCAATTCAAAGTGCTTTACAAAAAATGAAAGACATTAAGAAAATGGCATTTAAAATCAGTCATTAAAAAGAAAAGCTCATAAAATAAACATTCAAAGAAAAAATACATGGATAAAAGTTACAGTGCAGTCTAAGATGTGAATAGTTCAATTAAAAGCAGCGACAAAAAGAAAAGTCTTCTGCCTGGATTTAAAAGTAGTAAGAGTTGCAGCGGACCTGCAGGTTTCTGGGAGTTTGTTCCAGATATTTGGAGCATAATAACTGAACGCTGCTTCTCCATGTTTAGTTCTGACTCCTGGGACAGAAAGCTGACCCGTCCCTGAAGACCTGAGAGATCTGGATGGTTCATAATTTAGCAGGAGGTTAGAAATGTATTTTGGGCCTAAACCATTCAAAGCTTTATAAACAGCAGCAGTATTTTGAAATCTATTCTTTGACACAGGAAGCCAGTGTAAGGACTTCAGAACAGGAGTGATGTGATCCACTTTCTTAGTGATAGTGAGGACTCGAGCAGTGGCGTTCTGAATTAGCTGCAGCTTTCTAATAGATTTTTTAGTGAGACCTGTGAAGACACCATTACAGTAGTAATGCGATTGAATTACAATAATATGGCAGTTATTTAGTACTGAAGATGAGAAGGGCCATACATAAAAAATATACAACAATTGAGTTATGGCCACATTCAGTGTGAATTCGAACTTCATTGTAAGATGTATGCCTGTGAGCCTCTCCGCTCACACAGGGCTCAAAGAGGGACGGAAAGAGCAGGGTTTGGGTTGAACACAGGCGTTTATTAGCACCGAAAACCAAGTACACAACACGGGTTGCAAAACGTTTCCCGTGTGGGAACCTCCACAGGTCCTTTGGCGACCTTCCAGGATACCGCCTACTACAAGACAGACCAGAACCAGGTTACCACATGCTTTTATTCAGTCACTGATCACCTGAGTCCGATCAGCTGTCTGGCCTCCGGCCGAGCCACTCCCTTCACTCCAGCAGCCGGCGCCCTAACCACACCCCGCTGCCACAATGCCTCACATGTAATGCTAATGCTAAATAAGCTACCTTGCCCATATAAATGTTATTGTTTTTGTATAATTATTATATAAAGAAACAGAAGTCAGTGTCCAAACAAAGCTAATATTTGAAAATGGATACTAAGAAGTATTTAAGAGCAAATTATAATATAAATGATGCAGACACAGTGCATGTCCACAATGAACAACTGGGACTTCCCAGCATATTAAAAAGAGTGGGTGGAAAATAGGCACAATTTAAAAAATGGGGCATATAGACATCAGCCAAATGTGTATTCATCCTTTGAAATAGGGAGAGGCACCACATGAAAGTGACATCACTGACTTCTGATGGATAAAACTACACATAACTATAAAGAGAAGCCAGCAGTACCATTCTGTCATATACTGTAACCAGAACAAAATGACGTGTAATGTCTACATTGAGTACATGCTGAGATGTGTCATCATTACGTATTCAAATGAGGACATACTCGCACTTCCTGGTGTCCAAATGACATCAGTCCTCAACTGCTGCCTAATAAAAACTAAACGTTTAGCACCTCACTCTCTATTAACACACACACCGACACTAAATCTCCTTGACACACATAGTGGTGACACTTAGGATATACTTATATTTCCTACCGACTACTTCCTCGATAATTCTAGCTTGGTGTCCACTCTAAAATAGAGTTTCCAAATTTGGCTACGGACATCTGTTTATTTAGTTTCCAGCAAGCCTCCACTTTAAAGGGCTGGGGATCTTGTGATGTGAAGTATAGTAGAGTATGTGTGAGTGTGAGTGTGAGTGTGAGTGTGAGTGTGAGTGTGAGTGTGAGTGTGAGTGTGTGTGTGTGTGTGTGTGTGTGTGTGTGTGTGTGTGTGTGTGTGTGTGTGTGTGTGCGTGCGTGCGTGCGTGCGTGCGTGCGTGCGTGCGTGCGTGCGTGCGTGTTCGTGTGTGTGAAGCCTCAGGTTTTTTCGCCAGATCTCTTTCAACAATACTCAACAGGTGCACAAGACTTGCTAGAATTATTTAGCTTGCTCGCACAAACTTTCCACATTAAAAGATCTGATGTGTGAGTGCATGTGCGACTGTGTGAACCCTGTAACGTGTAGGCATGTGCCCTCTTGTCTCATGTGTACTACAGTAGTATTTATTGTCATATGCTGCGTGTGAATGGTTCCATGGGATAAATGAAACATGACAGACAAAGCTAACGGGCTAACATTGTATTAACCTTGACATAAGGATCATGCAGATAATTGGGATAATTTTACTTTACAGTGGCTGTATGTTTATTTTCTTGTACCTGTTATACTGTAAACTACATCAGTGTTAACCCTCTGTGGATTTGATAAGTCGCAAGTTTTTCGGGAGAGGCATACAACTGCTAACCGGTGGCAATGTCTGGGGTTGTTCAGTCTGTTATCGGTTGTAATTTGTCGAAAGAAAGCGATGTTGGTAACATTGTGGTCTCGCTACCTACCTATTATAATAAGGTCAGCAAAGACTTACATAAACTGAGAATATGGCATATTTTAAAAGATTAACCAGGATAAAACGTCAGTTGCAAACATCATATACAATTCATGGTTTATTATTGGCTGTAGAGTTTGGCCTAGATCGTGTGGGTTTTTACTAGACCATGTTTTCTGGTATAATTTGATTAGCTAAACTAAACTTTATTATAATTTGGCAAAACTACTACTACTACTTCAGCTAATAGCTAACATTAGCGACAACAATATTATCTCCACCTACTTCCTCCAAGAATGACTCCTTCTGTCATTATCGTTGTATTTGTGGGGAACACAGTTAAGTCAACCTGAAACAACCACTTTGAGTTTATACTGTTTGCTAGTCAGTGTAACTGATTGGGAGACCATACGGTATAAACTCAGTATAAACTCACAACTTCTGTTTGCCCCAATCTGCTTGGTTATAAGCTTGCTAGAATCGTGCTCATAACAGGCCAACTGATAGTGCAGGTAAGATAGAAAAGTGTGGAAATAGAGATGAAAAGAGGTCAGGAGCTAAGAGGAAAGGAGGCAAGACCCACCACAAAATAGGGTTACAATTCAGCACAAAATTCCCTACGCAAACACTGACGCATATAACATATGTTCTTATAACTACAGTGTTGTACATGCCTTTTTAGGGAGATAACAAATGAATCTACTATTTATATGTAAATAGGAATCTACTATTGATCTGATCAATTACTTTCAGTTTTCCGCACAAACACTGCGCTAGTGGATTGTCAAAGGGTAGTCCGCCCCTGAAAATGTCTATGCAAACGTTATTATTAATAATAATTTAAATTCAAAAATTAAAAAAAAAAATGTAATAATTTTTTTTATTAATCATTTTTATTTTTTTATTTTATTTTTTAATCATCTCGCGACCCCCACTTTGGGAACCCCTGTATCACACAACATTCAGACCATTTATTGCAATAACCAGTGGTTCAGGAGCTACAGTACGCAGCTGGACAGTAAACAATCCGTCTCTCTGTTTATTTCGAGATATGTTTCTTCTGTTTGATATTCCAGTGGGGCTGACTCACAAAACAAGCAAGACACATCATTAACAGTATTAATATTTTTTTCACAACGTTCTACGAATAAGAATGAGATACAAGTCTTCACAAATCACAGCACATTTATACTCGAGTGTCATGGGGATTACTGAAGCACAGCTCACCACTGATAGAAAAAGCCGTGGGGGAAACAAAACAACCTTGTGCAACACACACTAGCATGTACACACACATATCAATCCACAAACACAGGCAGGAGTCTCATACTGGCCAACAGCTAGACTGCTAGACAAACCTCTACCATAGTGTGACGGCTGTTATTATGGGAGAATTTATGGCCGGCTTTAACTAACAAAGGACTCATCCTCTGCTGGATTGAGATGGAATGGAAATTGTTTTGTCAGAGGAGTTAGGTCCGAAAGTCAAGGGAAACTCTATGTAATTATTTACTACCTTGTATTTTCTAGTAACTCTGTCTAGAAGTATTTTAACATAAACTGGATCCAAGCCATTGTGAAAAGCAGACGTTAATCAATGATTAAGAGCATTGTATTATAAAAAGGTAATTTATAATAAAATGTGTATTATACATGTTATTTTACTATAAATTGTATAATATTATTTTATTATTTTTTTCAATTAAGGTATTATTAAATATTTGTATTTCCCATACAGCTGTGCGCTTTAGTACCTCGAGAAATGCCCCAACTGACTCTTAGCTATTTTAATTCATTATTTGTAATATATACATGTCATATATTGGGGCAGCTGTGGCGGAGTGGAGGTGAAGATCAGGGGAGCAGGGGGAACAAAGTTTCAATCCCATCTTGACCCCCACTTTGGTTAGCATGTCGTTGTGTCCTTGGGGAAGACGCTTCATCCAAAATTGCTCCTGTGGGTATTGTCCACAGTATTCAATGTATTATGTCTAATATATGTAATATAATGTTATGTAAAGCGCTTTGAGCACTTGGAAAAGCGCAAAAATAAACACCATGAATTATAATTATTATCATTATATATAATTTATTTTATCTTCTTTTTTTTACATTTGTGTTATTGTTATTTCCTTTGAGTTTTCTAAAGAAAATCCCCTATTAAAAAGTATTTTAAATAAAAATGAATGCATGATATTTTTTGACATTCAATTATGAAACCATTTTAAATACTTGGGAATTTTGCCTTTTGCCAAGCAGTATATTAAAAGGGTGGTATTTCTGCATGAAGTCCAGAACCACTATGGTGATTTGTATTGCTGTTAAAAAGGGTTGTAGCAATGTAAAGACGCAATCAAACACATGAGGATCATAACCAGCCTGGAGGCCTGAAGCACTTCACTGTCAGTTAGTCAATGCTGAGGCTGACAGGATATTGCTCTAACTGTACATAATGCATAATCTTGCAATGTTGCTGCAATACCAGTCAAATAACACAAAGAAACACATAGAAACAGGCCTGGCTCCCCCTTCTGGATATCAACACAAGATGCCAATGGACAGTCGTGACAAGTGATTGTATGCTTTTCCTTTCTTTTGTCTGGCTCATTCAGTTACGGCTCATTTACTGAATGTCAAAGTGATGGTGAGGTCTAACATTCCTTCCCTGATGCAGCATGTAATGGGGAAAGGCATAAAGGTCAAATCTGTAAAAATGGAGGGGAAAAAAGCAATTCTGTCTGCTGGTCTTTCAATGAGCATAAAACTTTTTTGTCCATTGAAATAGGGCAAAGCACAAGGAATACCCTATGCTATTTGAGACGGCTGTGGGAAATTAGACAGATTTTCCAGAAGCTGTGATGACTCTTCAGGATGAACACTTGGAGGGATCCGGCAGCTTTAAGAGAAAGTGCCATCTAGTGGGAAAGCAGTTTATTGCCGTCTGAAGCTGGACTTATAGCAGTATCTGTCCACTTAACAGTATAGAGATTCATCTATAGTAAGGTGACAAAATAATCATCAATTGTGGTTCAATTGCATAGATTTCAGAATAGATGGGGGCCAAAAACATTGTTTTTTTTCGTGCACCTAATTTCTTTTAGAGGTGGAAAGAAAAAATCCAAAATATACATGGTGTTACTACAATATCCAAAAGCAAGCTTAAGAGTGCACCTAATTTGCATTTTCAAGCAAAACATACAGGTTTTTATATAAGTCATAAACAGGGGAAGTTCAATGGTGGCTTCTTTAGTAAAAATAATGATCCTACAAAACCTTTGGACTGTTTTTTCTCATTCTGCCCAAAATCATTACTTCAGTAGCAAACTTTCCATATTAATTCTTATCTAAATTCTGAATGTTTTTACAATAGAGTTGGTTCATCTATCACGTATCTATTCCAAAATCCAGGTACACTTTTTTTGGGCTGTGGGCAGAATTTCCCGATTTTAAGAAGTGATACAATATTAGACATTCTCTTTGTAAAAAACATTTGACTCAAATACGTTGACAAAATAAGACAATCATTTTTAACCGAATCAAACCTAACGTTCAGATTACCTTTCTGGAAAAGTATGAAAATTAGAAAAATGTTGATAAGATGTTTTATTTGCCTATAACATGTTTCTACGGTGGCCCTGAAGTGCAAGTCAAAACAACATTTCACAAAACGCTACAGCATTTCACAAAACACTACAGCATTTCACAAAACACCACAGCATTTCACAAAACACAGTTTAACATTTGTGAAGAAACAGCTGAACAATACCAAACAGGAAATAGTGGTGCTGTCGGCCGGGTGCTGACCAATCACGAAGCGTAATTTCTTGACCGACAGCAAAAACAACCAATCACAGCAGTGCTTCTCTGGCTGGCTCTGTCCAATCACAAACAAGAAGTTTTCTCCATAAAGGAATACCCTATCCGTAAAATGTGAAATGCTATGGGGTTTTGTGAAATGCAGTAGCGTTTTGTGAATTGCTGTAGCATTTTCTGAAATGCTGTGGTGTTTTCTGAAATGCTGTAGCGTTTTCTGAAATGCTTCGGTGTTTTCTGAAATGCTGTGGTGTTTTCTGAAATGCAGTAGCGTTTTCTGAAATGCAGTAGCGTTTTGTGAATTGCTGTAGCATTTTCTGAAATGCTGTGGTGTTTTCTGAAATGCTGTAGCGTTTTCTGAAATGCTGTGGTGTTTTCTGAAATGCTGTGGTGTTTTCTGAAATGCTGTGGTGTTTTCTGAAATGCTATAGCGTTTTGTGAAATGCTGTGGAGTTTTCTGAAATGCTGTTGTGTTTTCTGAAATGCTGTGGTGTTTTCTGAAATGCTGTAGCGTTTTCTGAAATGCTGTAGCGTTTTCTGAAATGTTATGGTGTTTTCTGAAATGCTGTAGCGTTTTGTGAAATGCTGTGATGTTTTCTGAAATGTCGTTGTGTTTTATGAAATGTTGAAGTGTTTTGCAAAATGCTGTAGTGTTTTGCGAAATGTTGTTTTGACTTGCACTTCAGGGCCACCGTATGTTCCATTTAATGTGTTGTACAAAAAAAAGAATATATGTAGGTAAATCCCTGAGGAAGTTTCATGGTGATATTTATTTGTACATTTTTTACCCCATATCCCAATATACCGGATGAATATGATTCAAAATACAATAAAAATGCTCGAATAAGATCATCAGACCAAAACTTCAAAGAATAATATGATAAAATGCCAAACTATTCAGCTCAAATGCTTCCATTAAATGTGCTTGATAGCTCTAATATAAAAGCGGTACGAGGGCAAGAGTCTTAGTAATAATCTATGAAGTAACTGTACAACCACTGCATTAGTGTGGAAGAAGATTTACACCTTCAAAGCGTCATCTTGTCTCTGCTCCTGACACAGCATGTACTGAAAATATGAGGAACAGTGAGTGGGTGAATAACATAATTCCCCCTACAACCTGTAATGTACGAGCTACATCGTGCTGCTGAGATACTTTAGGCTGTGTGCATCTCCACTGATCATTTCCACAGTAAATCTCTACCGCCTAGATCAGAATGTGTGTGTGAGAGAGAGTGTCTGTGTGGTGGTTCTCAGTGTCTGATCATAGCCTCCTCATGATGAATAATTGAGGAGTATTTTGCAGCGATGCTGGGAGTTTAAGTACAGCTTAGATTATCAAGGCCATCCCACAATGACAGCTAGGCAAATCAATGTTTCTGAATAAAATAAGTGTAAACCAACTATTACATTAATACCACTATTAACCAAAAAGGTATAGCTTTAGATTGAACATATCCTTAACAACAGCCTTTGAAAATGTTACGACTAATGCTAACTACACTGATTACAATACTTTCAACTGCAAACAATTTTCTAGACCTGCTGTACTAAATGCTAACAGTTTCACAATCCCTATACAGCATATTACATGATGGCAGCTTTTGTGTTTTGGGCTATCTAAAATCACTACAGCTGTTTCTACATGGACCACTATTGCAGTAAGCATGTTGTAACTTCCGGTTGTTGTTGTTGTTGTTGTCATCTCCGGGGCCCCGTCTCAAGTCGGTTAAATGAAATCCTTGCTTCCCTCACTTGAGTCGTTTCCCTGCGTCTAGTCCTTCCCACCAGGGAAGCATGGAGGGACGCAAGCAAACCACGAGAAGCAGGGAAATGAATTTTAAGAGCAATGGGACGTCCTTTCCTCCTTCATTGGATTGCACACTTTGTTTGTTTGTGTGGATATGTAGCACATTAACATTTTAATAGCACTGAATGACTGACTGAATGGAAATGACAGTAAATGAAAATATAAAACGAAAAAAGCGATCATGAAAATGTTTCCAATAAATGAATAAAATGATTTTTGACCACTTTGTTGTTCAGATATATCACATATTTGTAACTAAATGATACAAGAATTGAAACAAAACACGGTATAAACTGAGGAGTGAGTCCTGTGAGTTTCATGTGTTTTCTTCACTTCGCTGGGAAACTACTCTCATCTCAAGAAGCATGAGATCAGTGCATGGACTGCATCGTCCAATCAGTGAGCGATACACAGTAAGGGGGCGGGGCGAGTATCTGAAGATTTCATCGGAGGATGGATCGGTGGTTCCTCCATTATCGCTCCTCCATTATCGCTCCTCGCTCCTCGGTCCTCCGACAGAAATAAGAGCCATGGGACTGTATTCAAGATGGTGCAGACAAATCAACTTCCGGTGAGACCGAGAACCGAGGAAATTAAAATAGTCGACCTGAGACAGGGCCCGGGTATCCCGTGTACCTGTTCTGTTGCTGATAGCTTATTATCTTAAACTTAATCGATCGTTTTAAAACTTTTGATCACGGCAACTGCCTGACGTTGTAATCACACGTTACTACAGCTTAAGCACTCACAACTCTCCTTCTCTTAGCGACTGTAACTCCACAGTTGCCTACACTCTTTTCGGGTTTGCTAACGGTAGCTACTTTAGCTTGATAGCTAGCCATGGCTCTTTCCCCACCCTCGGGTGCTATTTCCTGCTCTAACTGTCTCATGTTTGGTTACTTCCCTACCTCCTTTACTGGTACCGATACATGTGTTAAAAGTAGTATAGTTGTTAGGTTGGAGGCCGGAATCATAGCCATAGAAGCCCGGCTCCGCATCTTAGAAAGTAACTCAGCTACAGTAAAGCCCATGTTAGCCGGTGCGGACCGGCAAAAGGTAGCTCCTCTTAGCCGTCCCCCGGCAACTCCCGAGCAGCAGGGAGATTGGGTGACTGTTCAGAAGGGGCATAACGCGAAACCCGCAGGTCCCCACCAACCCGTTCACGTATCTAACAGATATTCCCCACTCAGCGAGACACCCGCTGAGAAGCCAACTCTGGTTATTGGTAGCTCTATTATGAGACACGTGAATTTAGAGACCGAAGCCTCCACAGTCACATGCATTCCGGGGGCCAGAGCGGGCGACGTTGAGGTGCACCTTAAACTGCTGGCTAAAAATAAACGTAAATACAGTAGGATTGTTATTCACGTCGATGGTAATGATGTTCGTTTACGCCAATCAGAATGCACCAAACTTAATGTAGCGTCGGTGTGTAGTTATGCTAAAACAATGCCGGACACCGTAATCTTCTCTGGTCCCCTCCCCAATCTGATCAATGATGACATGTATAGCTGCATGTCATAATTTCAGCGCTGGTTGTCTTGGTGGTGCCCAGCAAACAATGTGGGCTTCGTAAATAATTGGACAGCCTTCTGGGGAAAACCTGGTCTGATTAAGAGAGACGGCATTCATCCTACTCTGGAAGGTGCAAATCTAATTTCTTACGCATCCGACCTGGAAAACTTTGCAGCCAATCTTATTTGTTACAGTGTACCGTGCACCAGGTCCTTATTCAGAATTCTTATCAGAATTCTCTGAGTTTTTACCAGCTTTGGTACTTAAAACAGATAAAGTAATTATCGTAGGTGACTTTAATATTCATGTTGACGATGATAAAAATAGCCTTACTGTTGCATTTAACTCTATATTAGATTCTGTTGGTTTCTGTCAGAGTGTAAATAAACCAATCCACTGCTATAATCACACTCTCGACCTTGTTCTGACTTATGGTATTGAGATTGAGCAACTATTAGTCGAACCGCATAATCCTGCTTTATCCGACCATTTCTTAGTAACTTTTGAAGTACTGTTACTAGACTACAAAGCATTAGTCAAAAGCTCCTGCAGCAGAAACCTGTTAGTGCTATAGCCAAATTTAAGGAAGAGATTCCACCAATACTTAACTCGATATCATGTCTGCATGTAAGGGAGGAAACTTATACAAAATGTACACCATCCCAAATTGGTCATGTTGTTGATAGTGCTACAGATGCGCTGCGAATAAAATTAGACTGTTGCTCCTTTGAAAAAGAAGAAAATAAAACAACATAGATTAGCTCCATGGCATAATGCCGAAACCCGCAAAATAAAGCAAAAGTCGAGACAACTTGAAGGATATGGCGTTCCACTAAACTTGAAGAATATCGTTTAATTTGGCATATTACTCTCAATGAATATAAGAAAGCACTGCGTAAAGCGAGAGCAGCCTACTACTCTTCATTAATAGATGAGAATAAGAATAATGCAAGATTTCTTTTCAGCACTGTAGCCAGGCTGACAGAGAGCCACAGCTCGATTGAGCCTTCTATTCCCATAGCACTCAGTAGTAATGATTTTATGTGCTTTTTTAACGATAAAATTGTTACTCTTAGAAACAAAATTAATGACCTCTTGCCTTTGACCAGTATAGTATTATCAACAGCTCCCGGAAACGTAAGTTCTAATATTACACTAGATAGTAAACTAGAATGCTTTTCAGCCATAAACCTTGAAAAATTAAATTCAATGATTCTCTCTTCTAAACCATCAACGTGTATCTTAGACCCGATTCCAACTAAGCTGTTAAAAGAAGTTTTTCCATTAATTAGCACTTCTTTATTAAATATTATGAATATGTCTTTATTATCAGGCTATGTTCCACAATCATTCAAAGTAGCAGTGATAAAACCGCTTTTAAAAAGCACAACCTCGATCCAGAGGTTTTAGCCAACTATAGAACTATTTCTAATCTTCTGTTCCTCTCAAAAAATCTTGAGAAAGCAGTCGCAAAACAGCTGTGTGATTACTTAAAAAACTATGATTTATTTGAATATTTTCAGTCTGGCTTTAGAACACATCATAGCACAGAGACAGCTCTGGTTAAAGTCACAAATGACATTCTAATAGCCTCAGATAAGGGACTTGTCTCTATTCTTGTTTTGCTCGATCTCAGTGCTGCATTTGATACTATCGACCATGATATCCTATTGCAAAGACTAGAGCACTTAGTTGGCATACAGGGAACTGCTTTAGGCTGGTTTAGGTCCTATCTATCTGAACGCTCTCAGTTTGTACTTGTCACGATGAATCTTCCACGCAATCCAAAGTTAGCCATGGAGTGCCACAGGGCTCAGTGCTCGGACCTATTTTCTTCACATTATATATGCTTCCGTTAGGCAATATTATAAGGAATCATTCTGTAAACTTTCATTGTTATGCGGATGATACTAAACTATATTTATCAATCAAGCCTGATGAAATTAATCATCTAAATAAAATTCAAGACTGCCTCAAGGACTTAAAAATGTGGATGACCTTACATTTTTTGATGTTAAACACGACCAAAACTGAAGTTATTGTACTTGGCCCAAAGAATCTACGAAACAAATTATCTAAAGATATACTAACTATGGATGGCATTAATTTGGCCACCAGTGAGACTGTCAGGAATCTTGGTGTTATATTTGATCAGGATTTATCCTTTAACGCCCACATAAAATCAATTTCAAGGACCGCCTACTTCCATCTACGTAACATTGCAAAAATCAGGCATATCTTGCCTCAAAACGATGCGCGAAACTAGTCCATGCATTTGTTACTTCAAGGCTGGATTATTGTAACTCCTTATTATCAGGGTGTACCAAGAAGTCGGTCAAGTAGCTTCAGCTGATTCAAAATGCTGCAGCTTGTGTACTAACCAGAGTTAGGAAAAGGGACCACATTACTCCTGCTCTGGCTGCCTTACAATGGCTCCCTATAGAACACAGGATAGAATTTAAAATTCTTCTTCTCACCTACAAAGCCCTTAATGGGCAGGCGCCATCTTACCTTAAAGAACTCATTATACCCTACTGTCCTACTAGGCCATTGCGTTCCAAGAATGCAGGGTTGTTGGTTGTTCCTAGAGTCTCTAAAAGTACAATGGGAGCCAGAGCCTTTTCTTATCAAGCTACACTTTTGTGGAATCAGCTTCCAGTTTGTGTTCGGACGGCAGACACCATATCCGTTTTTAAGAGTGCGCTTAAGACCTTCCTTTTTGATAAAGCTTATAGTTAGGGCTGATTAGATTCAGCCCCTAGTTTTGCTGATATACGCTTAATTTGTCGGGGGACATCTTACTTCTTCCTTCTCTCTGTCTATACCTGTGTACTCTCATGTTCTGATTAACCCAGCTTCCCCAAATGTCTTTCTTTTTGGTGTCTATATACGCCGGGATCCGGAGTCATGGATGATCCTGCGGTCCTGTGTCATGGATCGCGAGTCCTGGATCTTGAGTCGTGGCTGTGGATTCATCTTCCTATTATACACACATGCATTTCCAAACATTTGGACTAGCTATGTTACAAATGTATAACTTTTCAATTTACACACGGCATCTATTGCACGTCTGTCTGTCCTGGGAGAGGGATCCCTCCTCTGTTGCTCTCCCTGAGGTTTCTCCCAGTTTTCCCTTTAAACTGTGGGGTTTTCTCCGGAAGTTTTTCCTTGTACGATGTGAGGGTCTAAGGACAGAGGGTGTCGTATTGTCATACGGATATTCTGTACAAACTGTGAAGTTCACTGAGACAAATGTAACATTTGTGATATTGGGCTATATAAATAAACATTGATTGATTGATTGGTATATATATATATATATATATATATATATATATATATATATATATATATATATATATATAGTGCATTTCACGAGTCAAACTAGTTGTATTGTTCTCCATAAAAATAATAAAAGGTTAACACAATATGGATTGACATGCTATCTGGTCATGCTGCCTGGTCATTTATCATCATATTTATCATAAATTCCCATATCCTTGGAGATGTAGAAGTAACATTTTGCAACATACGAAGATACATGTGTGGGATCAGAATATACTATTTAAAACATAAAATATGCTAACTAGGGCAAAAATATAATCAAGTTCTCATAGTGTATATGTTTATTTTCAACATCTGATAGTCTGAATCGATGTCGGGAACATCCATTGACTTCCATTGTGTTTGGCACCAAAAGCCAGAGTGAAGTTTTGTGACAATAATTGTACGGTAACCCCAATTCAAACAGTTAATAAACAATAGTTTTTAAGATATGTGGAGTGCATCAGTGGAGTATTGAGTTTTTCATGAAAGAGACTTTTATGGTTAAATGTGATGGGCTTATGAAGCCTTCACGTCAATCGTAATGGAGTCTCCAAATTCTTATTTACCACTTCCTAATTTCCCTGCTACAGATTAAGATCTAATGGTATGTCATCAATTGTTGGACCAGGTCTCAACAAACTCTCAATCTCTGTAAAGCCCTGCATCTAGTCTTTATGCTAAGCTAACCAGGGACGTGTACAGATATTTGGAGGGGCTGTTGCTCTAAACTGGAAAAAGGGCTCTCTCTCCTCCCCCCCCCCCCCCCCCGGAAAAAAAACACAAGACCTTTTGAAAATTCTAACTTGTTTTTAATGTAAAGGGTTCATAACATAAAAACACAACACTGTCATTGCAAGTGACGCTCAGTTGACTTTTATTTCCACTGCTAAATTCGTTATTCAGGCACATTTTTAGTTTTGGGCTCCATATCTCATTAAAATATCTAATGTTAGTAACTATTAAAGAAACAATGGGGACAATTCTGTTTTAATGCAGTTTGTAACTGCTGTGCAGACATACTGATAAAATAGGGCCTCTAACTAATTACCTTAAATAAACTCACTAATGAAACCAGTTCAATTCACTTTATACTTATTCTTATCATTCTTTATGAGCCCAGTAACGGTAAGGTATCTAATTACTTATTTATTTATTATTCCATAATTTAATAACAGAGATGATCAAACTGAAGTGGCAGAAATCCTACAATGAATTGGGACAGTGAAGTGTTCTCCGTGAGAAGGTGATCAAGAAAAGAGAGCGAGCGGCCCCGTCTAGGGAGTGTACGGAGCAGAGTAAAAGACACAGAAAGACAGAAGCACAATAACAAGTATATTTAGGTGTTTTTTTGTAAATAACCGACAGTGTCAAGAGGAAGTAAAGTCCCCTAATTTGTCCCTTATACTCTAACGCCAGGCAGGCATTGGGTGTGATCAACATAGCCATATGAGGCCGGAGAGCTTTCCTTTGCTTCCAGCTGTCAGATTGTAAACAAAGTCACGTGACTGGGGGCAGATGACAGCGCTGAAAAGGTGTGTTTCCCGCAGCGAGACGCTACAATACTAATTGTGGGTTTATCATGTTGATTCGGCTACAATAGAAAAAAAATTAAAAACCGCTCTCTCCAGAGGGGCAGGTCAGACAAAAATGGCAAACGGGCTGTTGCACGGGCAACATTAGCCCTACCTGTGCACGTCCCTGAAACTAACCATCTGCAGGCTTAAGTTTTATATAGTACGGGCGAAATGAGAGGGGTATGTTCTCATCTAACTTCAGGCAATAGAGAGTTTTTCCCAAAGTGTCAAGCCTTAACCCTAATATTTGGAGCCATTATTAGGAGTTGTTTCATACTCCTCAGAGCCAAGACCTCTATCAATGTTGGAAGTGAAGAATAATTTGTGTTTTTCCCCGAATCCCTTGAAACTATAATGGGTAATTTAGTGGTCCATGCTACACACTTCCACCAAGTTCCATGAAAAACAGTATTTCAATAATCCCATTGACAAACAAACGGGAACAAAAATGTAACCTCCTTGGTATGGTAACTATCGTGAAATAGGTCACTATTGATGTAATGTGCACCTTGACTTTGCAAGATGGCAGCAAGAACAAAGAAACACAGCCTTCTGATACTGGTCTAGCACATGCTCATCTATATACAGTCAGGGACACTCAGTCAGCAGTCCACAACAAAAGCTTAGCCTCGCCCACGGGTGCTGACACAGCCTGACTTGGCCTTCTGATGGATAGAGGAAGAGCAGTACAGGATGTGGATGCAGGCCTATTGTACTGTGGGTGCTGAAGGTATCCAAACTTCCTGTAAGCCCAGAGCATTCCAAAACAAACTCCATCAAAGACTTATTGTCCTTAAATTGCCACATTGAACATTTGCACATTACAAAAAAAGGGGGAGTACTGTACATCTAATTTCTGCACTACAATACCAACACATCATACAAATACAAATACGTTTTAAGGCATTTTTTACTGTTTGTCTCAGTAACTGATGAACTCTTGATTCTGTCACCCTTTCTACACTGACTGTTTAGTCAGTAATGGCTACACCATTTGGAAATCATATAAAATCGAACAAATACAATTTCAATTTCTTCTTGCATATCTGCCAATACTTATAGTATTATATCTGTGACAATCCAGTTTGTTTGAGGATACAAGTCTACTTATACTGTGTTAGAGGCAATGCATTGCAATGTGATGAGGTATTGTTCATTACACAGACAGTTATAATCATTGACACCATCCTAAGAGTAATATCACTCAGGGGTGAATTCAGAAATCAAATGGCCACTGAAGTATTGTATTACTGAAACGTCATGTTATAGAGGGTTGTAGATAATTACATATAATGAAGAATGGTTATGACTTGGCATCTATATTGCCTTTGATCGAGTGCTGCAGTCAGTTTTGCTGACACTGTCGATGAACTGTGAAAATGTATCTAACACTTGGCCTCAAGCTAGCAGTGCATCACAGAAATGACACTGCTTACCCACAGAGTAAATAAATAATGTGTTTCGAGCATCCGTACAGATGAATTGGACAGGATCCCAGCCTATTGTTTGAGGAGAAAGGAACCACACCTCACACTTGGAAAACCAACACCTCTTGCTTTAATCTATAAAGTGTATATCCTGTTCAGCTGGCAAATCCATTAGCATTCTGCAGGGGAAACACATTCCTTACATTTTCTTTATGGTTTCCTTTTGTCCTTACAGAATGACTTACTACTGCTCCTTAGTGACATCCCATTTAAAGTTGCACTGGATAGGTCAGGGCAGTTTAAAATGTATATTTGGGCAACAATGGAAAAGGGCATCCTCTAACCCTACCACCGTCAGACAAACATTGCAAAGAAGTTCATGACTTGTCATTGTCCCTTTTGACCAATTTTGCAATACTTAAGTCCAGAAAATGCAGGTACATCTGGCCGCTGTTTCAAGATACAAATAAAGCTGATTACACCAAAAGTTATACACACTAATACAAATTGTGACAAATGGAATTCCTTGGTCTGTACCTCAAACTGAGCTTTCCTGACAAGTCCTACCCAGAATGCAAACAAGAGCATTCCCGCACAGAACAATGGCCTTGACATAATTAATAAATTAATGTTTAATTGCTTTTCAGAAGTAAAATAGTTGTGAATAATGTTGTTTCTTTACTGTCCGTGCACTGTCTGTTGATTTTCAAAGGAGTAAACAGTAGTGCCAAGCTATACAACACCTGCAGATGCATGTGTGAAACAAGTTTTAAAATAGGCCCACACGTCACAATATTCCTGTAAAGCAGGGGTCGGCAACCCCTGGCACGCGTGCCAGCATTGGCACGCGGCACCGTAACCAGTGGCACACTAGGAATAAGTGGAATAAGTGTGCAAAATATTTAAATTGTATTTTCGGATCCTGAACGAGACCGCCGCCAGAGCGCGTCTCCCCGTTACCTGCAGAAGGAAGCCATTCACGTAACGCAGCCCCGCTCTCTTTATCTCCAGGTGACTTTCTGCCGCTTTCCTCCGCGGTGCAGTGCTGATCGTTTCACCACGGAGGAAAGCACTTCACTAATTGCAGTACCCAAAAGGAGCTGTACAAATGCTGCAGTTTTTGCGAGGCTGTGTATTTAGTTGAAATACCAGTGGCGATCTGCTCATCTCTCATCGAAATAATATGCTACAAAGGGGCGGACTGGCCACCTGTGTGTTGAACTTTCCTGTCGGCTCCCAGACCGTATCGAGGAGGGCAGAAGCAACAAGCTTCAGGTTCAATAACCCACTTTAGCTTAAATGACTGGAGAGAGGCGAGCTCTTCTTGGGAGGCCGTTGCATTTATTTAGCTGTTCTTCTGTTTCACAAAATACATCACAGACCTCTGTTTTTCTGCTTCCTCGTTTCACTTCCAGAAACATACACACGTTCCCTCACTGTCGCTCTACCATCCACACACACACATGCACAAGCCACACCCCTCTCTCTCTCTCTCTCTTAAAAGGGATGCAGCGAGGCTCCCCCGCCCTCCTGCTGATAGTTGATGAGCGTCAAGCTCCTCAACCCCACCCCACCCCCACGTTGATAATTCTCGATCGTTGGCACGCTGATAAAAAATTTTTTTTTAAATGGCACTTCATATCAAAAAGGTTGCCGACCCCTGCTGTAAAGTGACTTGTTTCCCTTTTTTTCTTCAAAAAACAATTGCTCACATTTCCCGACTAGCTTAAAACCATGGTCACATAGTCTGATTCACAGGATGTAGACAGTGAATATAAAACTGACATCGGCCCCATATTTCAGATTGAATTCCTCTCAACTTTCACAATCTGCGTATTTCCTTTTTGCAAGAGCACCGTCCCAGCATCCTGGGCTAGGCCGCTAAAGAAGATTGTGATTTGTTAAGGAAATACAAACAACCCAGAGCATTTGTTTGATGGAGTTCGGGTTCAAGTGAAATGTGGAGATACTGTAGGTCTAGCCATGCAAAAGTATGGTTTCACCAACCTCTTCTAGGTTCAAGTCACAAGTCTGTTGGACAGGTGACCGAACACAGAAGAGTGCTGTAGATCACGCCATTGACCAATAGCAAGTGAGAGTGCCAATCTTTGAAGGTGAATGGAGAGAAGGGGGGGCTTCTTTCATACATTACCCTGTTTGCAACTTGTGTTGAGTTTGGCATTCACAATCAGAAATCCTTTATTCGTCCTGCAGTGGGGAAATGTGCATTTGACTGTACTTAGCTTTGCCCTCATCATTTCTGGTTTAGGGTTACGGTAATAACCAAGACCTTGACAGCCAAAAATCCAAGATAGTAACCGCTTAAGACCAACACAATTGAAAACCGTAGTCCACGAACCGATCGATGGCGTCACACTGTCACAGTGACTAATACCACTTGTTATAGGCCTATATAGTTTATCCCTACGAATAGTCCCAATGTCACCAAGCCCCAAGTCTCACTGAGTACGTGTAAACACAGCAGTTGTAAATCCTACCTGCAATGCGAATGACAGCCCTCTCTGCTGGATCCAGGACTTCCCCTGTGGATGACTTGGAGCGTTTGACCCTCTGGTGCTTGGACAGGTTCCAGGGCAGGGTGTCCCCAGGGCTGGGGACGCTGCTCGTTTCTCCATGGCTTTCCTCTCCCGGGGTTTGATCCCTGCGTCTGTCTTTACGGGTTGCCATCACCTAAGTTTGGAGAAATTAAAAGACAAGTGAAACTTTGAGAAAAGATGGAGAAGGTCTTCTCTTGGTTATCATATTGTTGTTTTACTAATCAAAAGCTGTCAAAGGCCTCACAAACTTGGTAAACACTAAACAAGTCGAAATTATCTTGCCAACTATCAGGGTGATCATTAACTGACTCTTTGATCTAATTGATGTACTGAGGTGTAAAAGAAAGACATGCAGGTTTTTCTATAGTAGCCATTCACTCAGGCTTTCTGCTGTGTGACCTAATTCTTCAAATATTAACTGCCATTGAAATGTAAGACAAGATAAAACTCAAAATTATTCGCGTTAGGGTGCCATAAAATGCAAAAGGCAAGGGCTAGACACACCATGTACTGTGAATTATCATCCGTGGTGTGCAGATGCCTGCTGGTGACACTCAATGGATATGATAACAACACTGTATGGACCTTCACCTCCACCCGCCTATGCAAAATACATAAATTACACATCAATGGCTTATTTACATGGACTTTGGTCATAAGAAGAGAGATGAGAAAAGTAAAACATTCCGAGGAAGGATTACTGCAGAACTTGAGAATTATTCTTTTGTATTCCAAATATTCAGCCAAAAAACATGGCATGAACATTACCCACAATGCAACTCAACCAAACACAATTCATCCACAGATTCGGGTGTTATGCTAGTTGCTGGTAATATCACTTTCAGCTGCTTGCCTAAACTAAGCTAGCTGCTTTCCATCTCAAGATTTGCTTATTTGGAATTAAATGTGGCGTGTTTTGTGAAAACACAATTACTATTATGAAAGACAATGAATGAACACACAAAACAACACAAAAGATAATTAATATATAATAAATTCTGGACCAAACAAAGGCTTATAACTTTAGATCACTGGCAATCACTAAATATGGTGTGGTTTTGGCTTGTGCTCAAACCCTGAACTTTGCTTTTCCGGGTTAAATATTTACCTGAAGGCTATAAATAGTGACAGAGCTGATTGGAAACTGAGTGTCACTGTTAAATATCACAATGCATGACACATGACATCATACTCATCATATTCCACAAATATCTTGCCAAGCACATTGCATGTAGTGCTTAGCCTTATATCAAGGCAAGTTTATATGGCAAAGAAACATTAAAGGTGTAAACATATAGCATGGTGATGCCAGGCCTATCACAGCTCAGGATAATATACACAACCTTGTTTTGTGAAAGTACAACCTACACTGATAAAGCTATTCAAAACAGAGGAGTTGCATGAGTCATTACCAGCACTCATAAACATTGTCTGTATATCTGCCAAATAAAGTGTAGGAGTGTTTCCTGAAAGGCTCTCTTAAGGTGACGCTGCCTATGACTACTAACACTTAACTTTCTCTCAGCATGCATGATGAGACAATACAGAGAATAATATCATAATTTTCATTCACTGGAAAATGTAAGACAATTGCGCTGTTTTGCTTCCATACAATGTCTCCATTAAGTCTAGGCATTTATTTTACTAAACTTTATTTTTTTACTTCAGTAGATTTCTCTTAAATGTGCCAAACTTTAGCATTAGATAAAACGTCACTGCATTTTTTTAAATATTTTTTCAGAAAACGTTTTATACAAAAAAATAATGACCTTACGTTAGTAATCAACTGGGAGAATGTTATGGTTATATCTATACATTAAGATTATCGTGTTCCCTGTAGTGTACCCCCACTCACAACAGCAATGACTTGGAAAAGGCATGAGTGGAATTTAATAATTTGAGTAAAGAATATTTCTTAAGCCAATGATTTGTCAGTGACAAACCAACTGTGAGATATACTGTAAGCCTAAAACAGTGGGTGATAGTACTACTGTACTAACTTAATGTTGACACAGCTATTGTACTGTACTTGTAAATCATTGGCAGTCCAGCTAGCATTGGGTCATGAATCATGATGTCATCAAAAAACAGTACAGTAACTAGGTTCTTCTCAGGGACATACTGTATGGGCATAGCATAGCAGGCACAGTTAGCTGCCGCAACACTGCTTGAACCTTTTGTGTCAACAGGACCCTCGCCAAATGTTAGTATCAGCTTAGATAGTTTCGAACTTGGCCTAAGGTGTTACCTAAAAAAGTATCCATAACCCTTCCTAATAGAAAAACCATAAGAGAACGGCTTGAGTACTTGGAGTAATTGGAAACCCTGTTATGGAGACAAAAAACAACAAGAAAAAGAGGATTAATAAATATAAAGTCTATGTGACTTGCAGATATGTAGAGGATATGGTGGGGGCTTTTGCAGGTCTTCGCCCAGGGGGCAATTTTCTCATAGCCAAAGGGGCCACAGTAATGACACAGAAATAAATGACTGTAGCTGCAGGATAACAGGGAAAGCAAGTCTACTAAATGGCTGATAATTGTTGTAATGTCAGATTCTGAGATATCATGATTATAGTAGGTCTGTGGGCTCTCAACTATAACTAGCAATCTAGGTGATAAGAGCTGTCCTAATGGGTTTAATGTCATGTCATTGACAGTATAAAATTGTATATTGCTATGGTGCAATTAAATTATGCATGCATGACTTCGCTGGGCACCTTCAGGACTCCATACACCTGCACTACTAGTCTGCACGGTCTGCACCTGCGACAAACTGCTCGCAAACGCACAGTGCAAACATAAGAATAATGGGATGACTCAGTAAGGCGTTTGTAAGTCGCTTTGGATAAAAAGCGTCAGCTAAATGCAATGTAATGCAATGTGAGGCAAGTTAACAATAGACAATAGTCCTGTCTCTTTAACCTAGCAGCTTTCTTGAACTGCTCACCAAACACACACACACACACACACACACACACACACACACACACACACACACACACACACACACACACACACACACACACACACACACACACACACACACACACACACACACACACACACACACACACACACACACACACACACACACACACCGAATAGCAGTTAGGAAATTGTCTTACCTTACTGCTGTGCTGGATCAGTGCATAAAAAGCGTGTCAAACAGCCATCAATGACGGAGCGTTAAGATGTGTCCTGCTAGTTATCGCCAGCCAAAACAAATAAAAGTGGCCGCATTGCATGTGTGTGCCAGTAATGTTGAGGTAGCCACTCCTTTCACAGGAGGCAGGGCAGCGACCCGCCGTGCAGAATCCGCAGTCATCTGTGGTGTTTCCCTGCTCACCTGACATCCCTACCCTTGGAATTGTAATGTCGCATTCATGCATTTGTTAACTGACAACTCTCGAACTACAACACGCTGCTTTTAATGTTCATAGTTGCAGAGATACGTCCTTGGCGGTAAGCTTAACCCAACGAGGTCCCGCTGTGGAGCTACTGTTCCCGAAAGACAGCAATTAACGGCGGTTCGCCTCCAACAGGGTCTGCTGCTGCTGCTGCGGCTGCGGGAAAAGCTGCATGACTCACTGTTCGATTAGTTTGCCTGGATGTCCCGGCTAGTTTACCTGATGGGTCTGCATTACAGCTGTCATAGGCGGGGCAAGTCTTAGACATTTTGTTGCCCAAGGCGAGATTATGAGATCACAATAGAATATACAAAGAATAAATGAAAAATCTCTACAAAAGACCAATACACTACAAAAACGTATTGACATGTTGTATACATAAAGAAGGTTTCAAATGTATTCATTATTGTATGAACATGTTTTAATTGGGGGGTGGACATCACATTCTCTAAGGGGGTCCGGGGGTATGCCCCCCCGGGAAGATTTGTTTTAACATTTTAAAGTAAAATAATTCAATCTGGTGCACTATGAGCAGAATTACTAGAGACTAGAGTTGTACCCCCTAGATCTATAGATCTGGGGATACAACTCTAAACACCCATATGAAAAAGATCGGTTTACATTTTAATAACCAAATAAGTATGTGAACATAACCAATAGCCTATATAGCCAATAGAGAGGTGAAGTCCCGCCCATCTACTTCCGACCCATGGGACCTTATTTCGGAAAAAGTATGTATTGAAGTCAATGGGGAGAGAAAGATAATCTTTCGATCCCGTTTGAATTGTGCCCCGAATTACACATATAATGTTTGTCCACCTTACAAATAAATTCCATATAAAAAAAGTCACAGTTTGTCGTAAAACTGTTAAAATATAAAACTATGAAAAATACGCAACTAGAAAGACTACAAATCCCAGAATCCCGGTCCCGCATGCTGGCTCTTACGGAACCGACTAACTCCCCTTTCCTGTATGTACAGCTCTCAACATGCCCAGAGTAGTGATTTTCACCTCTTTTAATACTTTTCTTCTCATTCTGAAACGAAGAAGTGAAATGTGCACTGGGTTTCGTGCGAGTTTAGAACAATCAAATAAGAATGTTTCTTTAAACATAAGACTTTTATTAAATTGTGCAATAAAATGTATTAAAAAAAAGTAAAAAGTAAAAATGTGCAATTAAGAATAAAGCAACAAATTGTTTTAAATAGTAAGCATAACAGAACACAACACAAAAAAGTAACAACAATATTTATATAAACATAATAATTTAAAATAAAAATGTGCACATGTTACCAATATGTAACAAACATTAATATGTATTTAAAATATCCATATAAAAATGTATGCAGTGGTGTTATGGTATTAATGAAGATAGATAACAATATAATTGCTTTACTAAATATGCTATGACCTCATGCATGTGGGCATTTCATACACTGCACCAATATGGATTAAAAAAAAACATTAGAAAATACAACATTTGAAATTAATGATTGGAGCTGCAATGATTAGTTGATAGCAGTGGCGAACCGTCAGGGCCTTCAAGGTATTCAGAGAATACCCTGCAACACTCAGATAAACAAACAAAAATTTGATTTAATATATAAATAAAATGCATATAAAATGAATAAATGAGAATTGTATCTGTGTTGTTGATCTGTAATATTACAGGGTTAAGTTGATTTGTTTGTCCTTCTCGGTCCATGCACTACGCATTTAAGTGGTTTTGTGTTAGAAAAGAAAGCAACCAATCAGATCTTGTTCTGGGTCTCTGGGTAGAATATCCTTCAACCAAGGTATTCTCCATCCTTGATAGAATGCCCTGGCCCTTACACTGAATGAGAGCGTATGTTTTGATTGACAGTTTGATCAACCAATCATATATTGATTTGTGGCCAATGGGCATGTTCTTTCAGTACCCGGTAGTTCACTGGCTCGAGACAGGGGATCTAGATCAGGGGTGTCAAACTCAAATACACAGTGGGCCAAAATAAAAAAAATCGGTAGTTGAGGGCCGGACTGGTTCAATGTTTATTGCAAAACATATTGAAATGAACTTATTGCAAATATTAAACCTGGAACTAACAAAGCTTAACTTATTGCCTATAAAAACAACATTAAACATTAAATAATCAGTAGCATTCATTTCTTATGGCTCCATCTGCAGCTTTTCCGGAGTCATTTCTTATGATTACATTTTTCCACTGGCATTACATTACATTACATTACATTGCATTTAGCTGACGCTTTTATCCAAAGCGACTTACAATAAGTGCATTCGACCAGGAAGATACAACCTTTAAGAAAACAGAATCATATAAGTCCATCAGGTTTCATAGAGCCAAACATTTCAAGTGCTACTCAACTGGCATTTAGAAAGCCAGCCCTTTATTAGTATATAAGTGCTTTGTTAGTAATTCTATCGCTCGAAGTGGAGTCTAAAGAGATGAGTTTTCAGTTTGCGTCGGAAGATGTGTAAGCTATCTGCTGTCCTGATTTCAATGGGGAGCTCATTCCACCATTTTGGAGCCAGGATAGCAAACCCACGTGTTTTTGCTGGCGGGAACTTGGGTCCCCCTCGCAGTGCGGGTGCAGCGAGCTGTTTGGCTGATGCAGAGCGGAGTGCACGTGCTGGGGTGTACGGTTTAACCATGTCCTGGATGTAGGAAGGGCCAGATCCATTCACAGCATGGTACGCAAGTACCAGTGTCTTGAAGTGGATTCTAGCAGTTACTGGAAGCCAGTGAAGGGAGCGGAGGAGCGGTGTGGTGTGGGAGAATTTGGGAAGGTTGAAGACCAGACGAGCCGCTGCATTCTGGATGAGCTGCAGAGGTCGGATGGCACATGCAGGTAGACCAGCCAGGAGGGAGTTGCAGTAGTCTAGGCGTGAGATGACGAGAGCCTGGACCAGAATCTGCGCTGATGTCTGGGTCAGCTGGGGACGTATCCTCCTGATGTTGTAAAGCGTGTATCTGCAGCAGCGGGTTGTAGCAGCGATGTTTGCAGTGAAGGACAATTTGTTATCTAGGACCACACCCAGATTCCTTGCAGTCTGAGTCGGGGAAACAACAGAGGTGCCGATGTTGATTGTTAGGTCAAGAGTGGGACAATCTTTTCCCGGAAGGAAGAGCAGTTCAGTCTTGTCAAGGTTGAGCTTGAACTGGCCAACAACAGCTTCAAAAAAACAATTCCCCTCAAAGAAAAAACCAAACATGCCCTGTTGTCGCAAGTGTTTGTCTACAGAAGGTCCAGTTGTGATAGACACGGTTCGCCACTGGTTGATAGGTTTATCAAAATAAAACATTGGCAGCAAATACATTTTTTCGGACTTTCCAATATGGAGACTTGAAGAAAACAACATATTTAAAAACAACCGCTTGAACGTTGTCTTTGACCGTTTCATGGCTGATTGATTAATTTTAGAATATACTTGGCATATTCAATGTAAATACTTATTAGTTGCAGCCACAGTTATGAGGCACCCACCACAAGGCCAGCATGTGCTTTTGACAGTACTGAGTCAGCATGTTACTGCTATTTGCTGTGTAATATCCAATATCCATCTAAACTCCTCATGACAAATTATATTGGCCAGCATTGAGTAGTTATTATTCTGTGGGTAACTACATTAAATTGGATTTTACTTCTAAAATATTATACCCATCCTATTAAGGTTGTTTGCATAAATAGGGATATAATTAATTCATTTCTGTAAGAGTAAGGACTCTAAATGTAGGCACTTATATTGTTGCAACCACTGGACATCCTCCGCACATAATAACACACTGCACTGCAGGGTCATTAGTGCAGCCGGATGGGAAAAGCACTGAGAGGTCTAGACATAATCAAACCTTAGTGCACAGATCGGGCAATGTATCCACTCAGTAAATCTTGTTTCTGACATTTTCACACAGAGCCTTATTGAACAAATGCTTTCAGTGAATGACTGCTTGTCAGTCCGAAAATACTTCTATGTGAAAAGAAAAAAAATGCAATAAGCCAAAAAGCCCATTTAAACAAACGTCAAACCCTTAAAATGGAAATCATACCTTACTGCAGCTGTGTAGTCTTTAAACTGAAAGAGGGGAAAATATGAAGATATATACAGTCCACAATTACAGATATTCTATTTGACCTGAGAGAGCATTAGTATGCCGCTTCCAACTCAACATTTGTGTGAATGTTTTCAAAAATTGACTTGTCTTACTCAAACAACAAAAGAAACAAACTGTATTAACAAAATCCGTTTTCATGGATGGATGTGATACATTAGCCCATACTTAAAAACAATTACGTTTATTTACTCAAGTATTACTTTTTGTGCATTTGTTGGGGCATGTGTACTCGTCTAGTATGTCCATTTGCTTAAAGAGTACATATTATGCTCATTATCAGGTTTCATATTTCTATTTAGTGCCTCTACTGTGACATGTCTCAAGCTTTAATCTTTAAAAAGCTCTTTATTTGTCTCATACTGCCTCTTTTCACCCTCTGTCTGAAACCAGAGCCTTGTCTGCTCTGATTGGTTAGCCTATCACCTACAATGTGTTGGAGCGCTAATAGAAGCAGTGTTACATAGTGATGTCATTATGTAATGGAAGTAAACAAAGGAGTCCAATGGAGGCGTTCTAGGCACAGTGTAGTGTGTGGGAGAGAAACTCCCTATAGAGGGAACTTTGGGATTCAAGCCTTTGCAGACCATTTTACATTAAAAGAAAAAACCTATATAACACACAGGAAAACTCCCGAAAAGCATAATAGGGACTCTTTAAATGTCTATGAACTGTTGGTAGTTACACCAGATAGTTTCTCTTAATACTTTTTGAATAGTCTATTACATGGTATATTTAATTTAAATTGTTGTTTAAATCCAATATTTAGCTAAATTAGCAAAGATTCAGTCAGATAAAAAACACACATTTAAGCAGCATTTATTATTTCAAAGTAGCACATCAAGTACATTTGCTGATACTAATTCTGCGCTGTTACTTGAGTATTTTACATTGTTATATTGGATTGTTACTCGAGGAAAGGATCTGAATACTTCTTCCTCCCCTGCTGCTCTCCAGAGACATATTGTCCGTGTACCCGTTCACCTCTGCCTGCCAGGGAGGGAGAACTCAATTATCGTGTCAGTGACAAATGTCTCACTATTCCCACGCAGTCAGACCATCAGTGTACCATAAAGTACATGCACCAGACATTCAGTCACCTGGAAAACATATTGGTTTCAGATCATTCAAAAATACATAAATTATTGGAGACTTTGGAAAATAATATGATCAAAAAATAAAGAGTATATGGGCAGACTTTAACCCTTAGATTGGACCACACTCTTCCATAAGTGGGTCAAAAAGAAACCGTATTAGAATAATGTGTTTTTATGCAATTTTTGTCATTTTGGTTAAGAAAAATCACTTGTATAATATGTAGTTTTATATTTTGGTTCACACTAGAATTATTTTAGATTTAATTGTTCACTATTTATAATTTTAGACATTTTTTTTACATTTTGAAAAAAAACGTTTTGAACATATTGATGCAAAGATCTCCACTATTCTGAGACCCTCACAGTATTCCAGTCCATTTTCAAAACTCATCTCTTCTCCTCTTGTCTACTCATAGCCCCCCATCAATCCATGCCGGTTTATCCACTTTGATAGTCCTATAACCCCCCCTAACCTTCCCTTATATTGTAAAGCGATTTTGAGTCCTTGAAAAGCCCTATACAAATATAATGTATTATTATTATTATTATTATTATTATTATTATTATTATTATTATTATTATTATTATACTGTATCAGATCTTGCTGTGTAAAATAATCTTCCTGAGTGAGAGGTGTCACTTGTGATGTAGTCTGTGTGGTCTACAGTGAATGTATTCCTGACAGCAAAACACTTAAGAGTCCTTTACCTCACTGAGGTAAAGGACTCTTGAGTGTTGCATTCTTTTCCATAGAAAATGCATGCGGGTCATTTTTGACCCACTTATGGAAGCTTGGGGTAGTAATACAAAAACTGCAATTTCTTAAAATGTATAACATTTAAATTTAAAATTTGAATGGCATGATATCCAAAACATGTTTTTTGAGGAATAGCTGGAATATGAAATGCTAACATTTTTTAATTACAAAGATACTTCAAGAAAACCACCTCACCGGGTCAAAAAAGACCCACTTATGCATCTAAGGGTTAAACACTGAACAATCAAATATATGACCTTCCCTTGCTCGCAGGCATACTCAAATGTTCTGCTTGACTTCTTATCTCAAAGATTACAGAGCTAAATGCACTAGGGATACTACCATTGTTATACTAAGACTCTTAAAGAGGCTAACCTTGCTTAACAAGCCCCGTGGACTTACTTGTCTGTGGTTTACCCGTTACTGTGACATATTAGCCATGGAAACTAGTTTGTTTGTTTCATTCCATATCCATCAATGTTATTTTCATGTAGCCATGTTGTTTTTTTTCTGCACAGTGTAGAGTCTGATGAGAGGGATAAAGGTATTTAATAAAAACCTTGCTCGTTGGAGATTAGCTACATAAGTCCTATCACAACTTAATCGGAGAGGATCACAGCTTGCCACGGATTCGGGCTGTGAGTAAATAACTTGTGTTTTACTTTTAGGCTGTCTGAAGGTATGGACAGCTATCAAAGCTACTAAACATCACATTAAGAACGATGTACAAATGAAAGTCGGAGACAAATATATATTTTAAATGATTTATTCAAGTTTGCAAAGTTTTGAACAGGCATCCACACAGTCACCTACTTTGTCATTTTGTAGTCCTCGCTGTACGCATCCGAATATCGGCATGATTTGTGTGACAACAGAAGGTTGATAGCTAAATAAAGTTCCTGTTTACTTAGGAACAAAGAACAGTCCTGTTAAAGAGTAGGTACATGTACAGTAGGCCTTTAAACTATGTGTTACCGTATCTGATGTAAATAAGGCCTATAATTTAGGGTACAAAAATGGTGGCACATGTTTATTTGGAAGGACACTGTTGTAATGCAGAGTGCAGATTGTTGTTTTTTGTTCCATAAGAAAAAAGATGTGTGTTTGTCTTTTAAATGCAGCTCATAAGTAAACCAGGTATCACACAGCCAAGATTGTTATTGGTTTGATGTCCTGTCTCCGTGATATGGTCATGGGTAATAAAAAATACAAATACATTATAAATTCTACTTTAGGTCTATTTAGGCTGGAGCCACACCAGGACGATAACGCAAACGGACCGCAATCGTTATCAAAAAAGTCTTCCATCCACACGCAACAGGCACCAGAAACGTGTCTTCTTTGTTATTTATTGAGCTTTAAAACAAATTGATAACGACTCTATATAAGAATATAAGAATAAAAAGCCTCTCTTTTCCTCCCCCTCTTTTGAGAGCCCAGCAGCTGATCTCTGAGCAGGAGAGGTGGGGAGAGGCGGGGCTATTGCTTCAACGTTATCAGGAAATGATCGTATAGGCGTAAACACGGAGCAGTTTGCCCCCCCAGAGCGTTTCGTTATCGTTTTCTGCGTTTCCATGTCGGCCTCGTGTGGCCGAACCGTCTATCTGATAGTGAACTGTAGCAGATACAACCGTTATCGTCCTTGTGTGGCCGGGGCCTTAGAGAGGACATTTGCAAAATGAAAATGTGATAGGACGAGCTATCAGAACGTTCAAACTCTATTGCCAAAACCAGCTTTACAAATCATCCCTTTAATATGAACAGCTCCATGGAAGACTTAACATTGATGGAGAGAGTTTGTTTGAGACCTGTGTGTGTCTTTATCTTTTAACCCTAGAAAGGTTTTTGAAAAAGGCTTAAACACCCGTAAGGATAAGCGTTAGCAGTGTTCTTTCACTAAGTTTTGCTCTGATTCATTAACATTTCTTTCTCTCTCTCCTTCTCTCTACCCTGTGAAGCGTTTCCTACCTACCTTTAGATCCCTCCGCTCATTCGTCCCAGTTTGAAGTCTTTATTCAGTCTGTAACTTTCCCGTCTTGCCAAAATAGCAACATAACTATTAGGTTTTGGCTTCTACTAGTTCACTGTTGTGTCTCTGCATCAATTAGTGGAATATTTAACGTTCTGTGTCTGGGTGCACTAAAGCTGGCCAGGAAAGCATTTAAAAAATGTGTTTACCCCTTACTACGTGCATTATTTATTTGATGGAACTAAAGAAAGTGAATAATCAAGGGAATGTTGAACATTATTTTTTACAATAATGGCCTGATGTGTTTATTTATAGCACGAGTCTGGACATACAAACCTCACTCTTCTTCTTTATTCCTGCTGGTCACAGAATTTGACCCAAGATAGCTAGAAACTACAAAGAGCCCAAAATAAACAGACTCAACCAATTCACACAACATGTTGTATATGAATAACTTGTTTTTGGTGCTCACCGTGTGAGATTTGGAAGGCTTGTGCTTTTAGTTTTCACATACTGACTAGAATAAAGGAAACAAAATAGACAGCATCCTGACATTGTCTCTGTTTCCAATGACTTACACATTCACGGGCAGGAGCTAGGAATTATTACTAAACCAACACTGCCCTCCAGTGGATAACAATATCCATAGTTACATTTAAAAGTGTGATTCAGTTCAAGGCAGGCCATGCTTTATCCCTGACTTATTAAAGCAATCGGAAGAAACTACTTTTTTGTGTCCACAAAACCTCTCAGACATAGAATTCCCCACTTCAGTACAGATCATCCCTTTAGCACTTAACATTCACCAGGCACCTACTTCCCTTCCCAACGGAAATACCACCTTAGCCTTTTCCAGTTTAAGCATCATATTCTTTTTATCTCTTTGGGTGATGGAAGGTGCATATTTTCAGCCAGCGTCACGGCAATAAAGCCATAAAGTAATGATGGAAATCTGGATCGCCATGGGAAACGTCATGTTCACTCTATACCATTTATATAAACAATAAGTGGAAAGACTGAACACTTCTCTCCGCAATGAGTCACTGCTGGAGCACACTGTATCGTGGGAAATTGTGCAGAGGTCACTTCGAGATAATTTCTCTGTAAAGTATGTCCGTGTATCAACGGCATTAAAGTGGATTTATAATGTGATTATCACTAACAGTCCAACATTCTTGAACACACACACACACACACACACACACACACACACACACACACACACACACACACACACACACACACACACACACACACACAACCGCACACACCCACACCCCCCACACACACACACACACACACACACACACACACACACACACACACACAGACGATGCAGCTTTGGCCATATGCACGCACACAAACAAGCATAATCCACACACATGGCAGCCCATACACACACATACACATACACATACACGAGTCGAGTGCAAAACCACATATACACACCCGCTCACCATAAACCACATTCATACACACACGCACGCTCCTCCTCCATACCTCGCCAGCATTGGTGCAGACCCAGACACCGCATGCCAGTGCACCTCGCTCCCCCGAGCCGCAGGCCGCAGGAGCAGAGGAAGAAACAGATGGGTACCAGCTGTTTGGATGGGAGCCTCGGGTACACAGCTACTGTATTGCTACCCACACGCACACTCATACACACATGCATGCATGAACAGAACTCATTCATGTAGTTTAACTCTGCCCCGGCCTGCACTGCTTCTAGTGTTTACTCACACAGGTGATGCATTGTTAGCACTTTGTAAAACAACTGAAGATGTGAGGTCATCGACTTACTACGGTTAAAGCCGAAATGGCTCCCATTTTCTAAAGGGATCCATGTTTTTGCGATGGTCCATCCATCCATCCATCTTCTCCCGCTTATCCGTGGTCGGGTCGCGGAGGTAGCAGTTCCAGCAGAGAGCCCCAAACTTTCTTTTCCCTGGCCACATCAACCAGCTCTGACTGGGGGATCCCAAGGCGCTCCCAGGCCAGAGAAGAGATATAATCCCTCCATCTGGTTCTAGGTCTACCCCTTGGTCTCTTCCCAGCCAGACGTGCCTGGAACACCTCCATAGGGAGGCACCCAGGTGGCATCCTAACTAGGTGCCCGAACCACCTCAACTGGCTCCTTTCGACGCGAAGGAGGAGCGGTTCAACTCCGAGTCCCTCCCGGATGACCGAACTTCTCACCTTATCCCTGAGGGAGACACCAGCCACCCTGCGGAGAAAACCCATCTCGGCCGCTTGTACCCGCGATCTTGTTCTTTCGGTCATGACCCATCCTTCATGACCATAGGTGAGGGTAGGAACGAAAATGGCCCGGTAGACAGAGAGCTTTGCCTTCTGGCTCAGCTCCCTTTTTTTTTTTTTTTGCGATGGTCTCAGGCAAATTCTCTTCCCAAATACAAAACTAGAATGCTATAACTAAATACAAAATCTGCTCAAAGATTGTAGGTCAACCCATAATTGTTGGTTTCCTAACAACATTGTCTCTGACCTCAATGTCCTGAACAGCGAACACAGGGTCCCACAATTTAATTATATTAGACTGAAGCACTCTTTTGTTCACCGGACAATCCTTAAAGATTTCCTATCATGCTATTTTTAGGCATATTATGGGTCTCAGATACACTATATAAAAAACTTTTCTATGATGTGTTTTGCTCAAAATACCAAACAGATCATGCATTTTAGACATCCCTTATATCCATGGCTGCACATAACTGGTGCGCAGGTCCACCAAAAAAAGAGCACCGGGTCATTTGAGAAAAAGGCGCATTTGCGTACCAACATTGAGAGCGAGAGAGGGAGAGAGAGAAGGGAGAAGAGAAAAGAGAGAAGAGAGAAGAGAGGAGAGAGAGAAGAGAGAAGAGAGGAGAGAGAGAGAAAGATATTTGCGAGTTGTAAATGAACTGATTGATTGATTGATTGATTGATTGATTGATTGATTGATTGATTGATTGATTGATTGATTGAAAATGTTATTAACAGATTGCAGAATGGGTACAATATAGTACAGTTTAATACCCACAATTGTTAAGAGGATGCAGACCAGAGAAAGACTTTTGTCTTGTTTACATCCGGGTCCCTCAGGGCCGGCCCGTAGCACTGGGGAGGCGCTGCGTTGGCAGCTCTGGGAGGGAAAACACATTTTTGACCGTTGGTGCTCATCCTAATTTTCGGCCTTGATGTAACAATATCCATAATTAAGTAAATGTAACACCCTTTTCACCCCGGTTACACGTTTCATTTGCCTTGTACGATGGGCGCTGTAAGTGATGAAAATGGGGGATGTTGGCTTATTTGGCGCCCGCAGCTCACAGCCAAAGTGCGAGGGAGCGAGGGAGAGAGGGAGGGTGCACCGGTACCGGTGTTGTGTGAAATTATGCACCCCCGTCATGAAATGCACCCCTTGTTACGGGAACGCGCGTTTCTAAATGACACGTTTACACCTTAAAACGATGTTTAAAACGAAAAGTAAACGTTCAGGGTTTTTATTAATGGTCATTTTCAGACTGTGAGTTGTTTAGTGGTAGCTCATATAGTCTTGATTATTCTGGTTTAACTTTTCGCTCCATATTTGATGGTACTGTAGTGGTTTCGAAATTCCTTCGTCACTTCCTTTCCAGTTTTTTTTTTTTTAATCTTTCTTTTTATTATTACTGTTACGTCCTGTCTGTATAAACGTGCTTTAAAATGTATTGTTTAATTTGACATAGTTGTCATCTAACAATCAAAATATATGTTTATGTTACATAATCTTTTTCAGCATATTTTTGCCACGCTATGCACCCCTTGCTATCTTCCATAATAAAAGTGTCACATACATGAAACTTGCTCCATTTAT
The DNA here is from genome assembly GCF_949606895.1 of Notothenia rossii. NCBI lineage: Eukaryota > Metazoa > Chordata > Actinopteri > Perciformes > Nototheniidae > Notothenia > Notothenia rossii. The sequence goes on from NC_136905.1 coordinate 30,039,597, forward strand.
TGGTACCAGTCCTAGAACCATACCCTGAAAAATACTAGAGGGTGGGATTAATAGAAACCTCTTTGGGGGGGGGGGGGTGCATTTTATGACAGGCTTGGCCATCACAATATGCCCCCCCTTGCTATCTTACAAAAATAAAAGTGTCACATTCATGAAACTTGCTCCATTTATTGGTACCAGTCCTAGAATCATACCCTGAAAAATTCTTGAGGGTGGGATTAATAGAAACCTCTTTTGGGGCGGGGGGGGGGGGGGGTGCATTTTATGACAGGCCTGGCCATGCCAACGGGCCATGCCTGAGATCGCATGCTGTAGTTTTATTAAATGTGCCAACTGCTAGGATTAGCGAACATAGCATTTAGATGCACAGCTCCACTGTCTTGGAACAGTCTGCAATTGAAATGGAAACTGAGCAATCTGGTGCCACTAAATGTTTTTAAAGCTTGGTTGGATGCTGCTCAATCGGAAACTGTTGGTACCTGTTCATGTGGATAGTTATGTAAATTGTAATCCCTGTAATGATGCTATAAGATGTCTTTTTGTTGTTCTGTTTATGTTTTTTTATGTTTCATTTGGAACCTACTTGAGCAAGTCTCCCTTGAATGAGAGATCAATGATCTCAATGGGATACACCTGGATAAATAAAGGTTTGAAATGAAATGAAATGAATACATGTTGAATGAAATAAAGTGACATATTATCCATACTAAAATGGTGTACATTATCACACATAAAATAAACATTCATTTTGAAGATTTATTAGATTTTTATAGGCAAAGTTTAATATAAGAAACCTTGCAGTCTCCCCTTATTATAGCCCAGATCAAGAAAGGGTGTAATGCAGGTAATTATCTTATATATGCGCACATGTCTGTCTACTGGATTAATTTTGCGTATTACCAACACAAGCAACTTGCACCCCACTCGTTCCCGCGTCCCACAGTCATTAGTAACGGCGCGAAAACCAATTTGTGGTACAGCCGACAATTACATCGTGAAGCTTGCTCTTGTAAAATGGATAACAATTTGTACCAAACCATTGTCGATTACAAGCGCAAAGGCCAGTATCCGCTAGACAGCACAAAGACATGTACAAATGAAATAAGAAGAAAGGCTTCCACTTATGTCCTGGATGGTGAATTTTTGATTGATTGTTTAAGTAGCCTATTCACAGACACCCCACAAACTTTTGTAAGTCAATATGCGGATTGTATAACTGTCATTTATTTGATGTCAAGGAATATTACAATTTATGTTAAAGATGGAGCTCTGTATTACATGAAGGGTAAGGCCACCAAGACCAAAGTGGTCAGAGGCGCGGAGGAGGCAAATGCGATCTTTCTAGATTTCCACGATAGCGCCACAGGTGCTCATACAGGCCAACACAGGACCAGAGACGCCATGTTGAAAAGATTATTTTGGCCTGGGATGTCTTCTGACATACATAAATGGGTAAGCACTGCAACTGCTGATAAGCAAGCTGTTCACTTTTTATAGCTTCAGCTTATCGCAGATAAAGTTAAATACCCTGCCTACTTGCATTTAAGTTTATGTATTATTTCCTTAAATTACAAAAATGTAAGAACCTGTTCAATTTGGTCTGGTCCTTTGTGAACTGACAGAAAAAGGTATTCAGATAGTTAACCTGTGTATGTGTTTTAAACAGGTGTCAGAATGTGCAGTGTGCCAGGCAGCTGCTCATCCTATAAAACAGGAGGTGGAATATACCCCAATAAAGGTAATATTTTTTACCACATTCTCAAAATCAATGTCTGTTGTTGTATCACAAAACACATTTACCTCACATATATCACATCCATCTCAGCAGATAATGTAGAAAGGAAGAAAGCTCTGATTGATTTGAGCAGAATTATTTTCCCTACACAACATGCTCACAAACATTATATCCAGAATAAAATGTATAATTATTATTTGTCCTTTTTTTCAAGGTTGAACATCCATTTGAGCTCATTGGCATGGACTTGATTGGCAGGTTAAAAACTACCAATAGTGGGAATGTATACATTTGCGTCATGGTAGACTACCTCACCAAATGGCCGCAAGCATATCCTCTGAAAACCAAAACAGCAACTGAGGTGACAGAATGCATTGTGAAGTTTTTCCATCAGTTTGAGGTGCCAAAAAGAATCCTGACTGACCAAGGAAGAGAGTTTGTCAATGCGGTAATTTTGAAAATGGTTTAAAAAAAATTTGCAAAAATATTGTAGTTGTGTTTTCATCTATATAAAACGTTATACAATGTTCTTTATATTTACAGATCAACAAGAATGTATGTGCCAAGATGGGGATTCAGAGAAGTCCCTGTTCACCCTATCACCCTCAAACCAATGGGCTGGTAGAGAGGATGAACGTCACCATACAAAGGTGAGGCAAATGCCAGTCGGACCATATATATATATATATACAGTATATATAATGCCTATTATCAGTACTATTATCAGTACTATTATCAGTACAAATTCAGTTTTTTTTTTAGAGCTCTCAGGAAGCTGGTGGCAGACAAACCAGAGGACTGGGATGAGTACCTAGATGCAGTCATGTTTGGCTTGAGAACAAAAAAGCAGATGACAACTAAGTTCTCACCATACTTTTTGATGTTTGGCCGAGAGGCTCGGTATCCAACCGAGGTGCCAGAAAACTTCATGATTGGTAAACACGTCTCAATATAACTTAAGGTATATCAAGTTAATGTTGAAAACATTTACTGAAGGAATATCAAAACATTTATTCACAGGTAGACAGCAGTGTTGAGGATGTTGTGGCTGAGGAAAAGGTATCCCAGGGCGTTAAAAACCTTGAGGAAATCAAGGACATTCTCCATGGCAATATTTCCAAGCAGGAAAAAGCACCAGGGAGCGCTTGGCAAAGAGCATTCCAAAATGCCACTTCAGAGTAGGTGACCAGTTGTGGCGACAGAAAGTGCGGAGCCAACAGAGAAAAGGTGGCAAGCTGGAGGCAAACTTCCTTGGCCCTTTCCAAATTACAGCACTAGAGGGGAAAAGTGCTGATCTGCCATTGGAGGATGGTAAAGTTTAAAAAAAAATCAATGTGGATCACTTGAAAATATCCAAAGCACAGCTGCCCCGAATCCCTCACCAAATTAAAAAAACAGCAACAGCAGCACCCTCCACATCACCAGCCTACATGGAGGCTCCATCAGCGTCAGCCCCACCTGCTGCTCCATCAGTCTCACCTGCTGCTCCATCAGCCTCACCTGCTGCTCCATCAGCCCCACCTGCTGCTCCATCAGAGCCACCTGCTGCTCCATCAGAGCCACCTGCTGCTCCATCAGCCCCACCTGCTGCTCCATCAGCCTCACCTGCTGCTCCATCAGCCCCATCTGCTGCTCCATCAGCCTCACCTGCTGCTCCATCAGAGCCACCTGCTGCTCCATCAGCCCCACCTGCTGCTCCATCAGCCCCATCTGCTGCTCCATCAGTCCCACCTGCTGCTCCATCAGCCCCACCTGCTGCTCCATCAGCCCCATCTGCTGCTCCATCAGCCCCACCTGCTGCTCCATCAGCCCCATCTGCTGCTCCATCAGCCTCACCTGCTGCTCCATCAGAGCCACCTGCTGCTCCATCAGCCCCACCTGCTGCTCCATCAGCCCCATCTGCTGCTCCATCAGTCCCACCTGCTGCTCCATCAGCCTCACCTGCTGCTCCATCAGCCCCACCTGCTGCTCCATCAGAGCCACCTGCTGCTCCATCAGCCCCACCTGCTGCTCCATCAGCCTCACCTGCTGCTCCATCAGTCCCACCTGCTGCTCCATCAGCCTCACCTGCTGCTCCATCAGCCCCACCTGCTGCTCCATCAGCGCCAGCCTCATCTGCTCCAATAAATACTGTCACTCTAACTGACAAATGTAGGTGTTTTGATATTGATTTGTTACATTTGAATAGTAATTATGTAAACATGAACTAATTATTTAAATATATCATGGTTGGTGCATTAATGTATTTTTTTCAGATGTGCAGGAGGCATGGGCTGGGAAGGATGTACACGTCCTCCTTTCAAAGATAGGGCCATACAAACTGTTTTTGGGACATCACAAACACTGGTCCAAACAAGGAGCTGGAGAGTGAGGTATTGCTTTGTCACATTATAATTTATATTTTTATATTTTATATAATTCCGTTCCCAAATGGGCAATATTTGTTTTAATGAGTCACAAAACATTGCATTACAGTTTTATTGACTTGAATCATAAAAGGAAATTCAGTGATGTTACAACAATGTAGTTGATAGTATTACAGTAAACATGCCTCGTTTTAATACATTGTGATCATTTTTCTCATAGGTGATCAATGCCTACCTTACACTCATTGTAAGAAGATTTAACCAGTGCAATGACGGTCAAGTAGCTGTTATTGACAGCTACGCTATGACCGCCATCTGGAAACACAAATTTGGAAGAATCCGGGTATGTACATGATTGGAATGACTTTGCATTTGTAAATGTTACAAATGTGTGTTTTTCAACAGGAATGTAATACTTTTGCAACTACTCTCAGGTTTATCCAATGGCACACACAGTCATCGTGGGAATTGTGAACGAGAACCATCACTGGATGTTGGTGGTGAGAATAGGAGCATATTTTAAGCTCCAATCTGTATCTATAGTGCTGTATACACCATATATAATTAGTGATTTGCAAGATAACTGGGCCACACATACATGTTGTCACTTATTATTGATAACATCTAAACAATACCCTACATCGTACCTGCCTAGTGTATGGTTCCTGCCTAATGCATGTTGTGTTTCCATGTGAATAATAAAAGGTAATGTACCTCCATGAGAAGAAAACCCTCTTCTTGGATCCACTTGGAGAAGGGAAAGGCAAAATTAGGGTGTGCCTACAGTCTACAAGGTCTTTGATACAGTGTACTAGTTCTGGTATTGTATGAGTTTTTTGACAATGATGTGCTGCATCTTGACACACGTACTATCTACATACTGTAGAGCCTTTATGAGTATGAAAGGCTGCAAGGTGTCAAGGTGGACAGCACCCTCCCCCATAATCGCCAACAAGACAGCACATCCTGTGGTGTCCTGGCCTTAAAAGTGAGTGTGAAATGCATTTATCCAAACATTACTCTCAAACTCAAATTCAGTAGCAATTAGACTGAATATCTTGACTTGCTTTTATACATCTTGATCAAAGATGTATTGAATTGTGTCAAACTACACATATACAACATGTCATTCTTTAAATCTGTTGGGTCATTTGTCTGTATTCCATTTGAGGGTAAAAACATGGACCATGCAGTCCATATACTAATCAGAGTTCTCTTCAGTTTGCAGAGAAGATTTTACCGAGGGAGGCAATTGAGTTTGAAACCTCACAGAAGGCAGTGCACGAGCTGAGGCTGTACATTGCTACTTCTCTCCTCAGAGAATCTGGTTTGTTAACTTTTTTCTCAGCATTGTCAATGACTTCATGTAGTTACTTTTATTAATTGTATCTCATAAGTATGCATCAATAGCCTAGTATATTAATAATGTGCCATGCAAATGGTTGTATTGTATCACTGCTTGGAACATTGGTACTGTTGGGTTAATATTGACCAGGGACATTATCAGGGTTTTAAAAGCAACAAAGTGGCTTAAGTATAGATTAGGGTAAATAGTCACTACATGCAGTATATTGTGTATCTCAATTCCAAACTATACAGATAACAGATGAAGCATCGCAGGCAGGCATCTTGAACTGCAATTTCATATAGGCTACACACGTCACACTCTAACACACCCTTTCAATTCTGCGGTTTATTTAAGATGTGAGATTTCTCCATCTTCCTCCTTTCAATGTGCTCATTGTTGTGTATTACTTTGAACTGATATCCTCAGTTAATTTTTACCTTGAACTTATTATAATCAAAGCTGTAAAGCTAATACATGTGATGAACAACAAAAGAACCATGAGAACCAAAATTAAATTGATGCGTACAGTGTGAAAGAAGTTTTTTGATGTTTTGTAATGACATTGTGCAGGTTCCCATTCTACAGAGGGTAAGGAGAGTGTGAAAGAAGGAGCAGATGGCTCCTCTGTGCTCAGATTTAATAATTTAGAAAATCTATGTGTTTGTGTGTGTTTTGCCTTTTCTTTTAAAATAATAAAAGACCACAACAAATGTGTCCTTATATAATTGACCTTTTATTCAAAGATTGGAATGAATCACCTTGACCCCAAATCTGCAATGTGGTTTATCTGAAGATATTGATTACTTTTTGTCTCAACAAATGATCTAAGCAGGCTTTGCTTTTACTGTGGGATGGAGGAGCAGGATGAATAACATTGGGTAATTTCCTATTGCACATTACAAATAAAGAAAAATTAGCAGAAATATGTTTCCAGACTTTATCAACATAACATTTGCATTGGTAATTGCTACTATATTTGGCATCTTCAGCATTAACTGATAAAGGATGAATGTTTTGATTGTTTTTCCATACCTTTTTGTTGAAAATGTATTTCTTTCTCATAACACAACATTTATGTTTTTGAAAGATTTCGATAATTGAAGGAATGGTTAGAATTTTATAGGGAAATACATTAGAGATATTCTATTATCATAAAAAATCCCATAATGCATACCTTAGATAACAAGTATTTATTGTTTTCTCAGATTTGCTGTGACATTTGTCAGCGGTGGTACCACCACCAATGCGTACAAAGGCCTCCAGTGGACCAACCGTACTTGTGCCCTGGATGCACATAATGCCCCGAAGGAACCATCATTAACTGTCCACTGTCATTTCAACCAATGCAACTATTGTTAGCATAAGGAATTATTAAGTGTTCAGTAAAAAATACCTTTATGTAGTCTCTGTAACTTGATGATGGATTAAATATCTCCTAACATGACTTGCATGTTCAGTTTGTATTTTCTCAACTCTCAGCAACCAGGGGATAAGTAATCTAAACTCCTTAATACCTACATCAATGAGACATAATACATGCTCTGTAATGGAAGAAAGTATTAAAATCCTCCCTTGGGGTGCATTGTGATGATGTATGCTGTCAAAGGTTAGTCAGCTAAATTGAACTTACTACAGGGTGCTGCAAATAACTTGTCTAAATTGTGCGGTACTCGGATGTTATTTATCACGTCTGACTGTGTTTACACCGATCTTTTAGTGTCTAATTAAAAGCTATGTACAGGGATGTGTTGTCTTAAGCAAGAGCACACACACAGGGGGTGCATATCGTGGCAAACAGGCCTGTCATAAAATGCACCCCACCCAAAAAGATGGTTCTCTTATTCCCACCCTCAAGCATTTTTCAGGGTATGGTTCTAGGACTGGTACCAATAAATGGAGCAAGTTTCATGTATGTGACACTTTTATTTTGTAAGATAACAAGGGGGGGCATATTGTGATGGCCAGGCCTGTCATAAAATGAACCCCACCCAAAAAGATGGTTCTCTTATTCCCACCCTCAAGCATTTTTCAGGGTATGGTTCTAGGACTGGTACCAATAAACGGAGCAAGTTTCATGAATGTGACACTTTTATTTTTGTAAGATAGCAAGGGGGAAGGGGGGGCATATTGTGATGGCCAGGCCTGTCATAAAATCCCCCCCCCCCCCCCCCCAAAAAAAAAGAGGTTTCTATTAATCCCACCCTCAAACATCTTTCAGGGTATGGTTCTAGGACTGGTACCAATAAATGGAGCAAGTTTCATGTATGTGACACTTTTATTATGTAAGATAGCAAGGGGGGGCATATTGTGATGGCCAGGCCTGTCATAAAATGCCCCCCCCCCCAAAAAAAAGAGGTTTCTATTAATCCCACCCTCAAACATCTTTCAGGGTAGGGTTCTAGGACTGGTACCAATAAATGGAGCAAGTTTCATGTATGTGACACTTTTATTATGTAAGATAGCAAGGGGTGCATAGCGTGGCAAAAATATGCTGAGAAAGACTATGTAACATAAACATATATTTTGATTATTAGATGACAACTATGTAAAATTAAACAATACATTTTAAAGCACGTTTATACAGACAGGACGTAACAATAATAATAAAAAGAAAGATTAAAAAAAAAAAAAAATGGAAAGGAAGTGACGAATGAATTTCGACACCACTACAGTACCATCAAATACGGAGCGAAAAGTTAAACCAGAATAATCAAGACTATATGAGCTACCACTGAACAGCTCACAGTCTGAAAATGACCATTAATAAAAACCCTGAACGTTTACTTTTCGTTTTAAACATCGTTTTAAGGTGTAAACGTGTCATTTAGAAATGCGTGTTCCTGTGACAAGGGGTGCATTTCATGACGGGGGTGCATAATTTGACACAACACCGGCTCTGTTGTTATTAGAATCTGGTGCTAGCTGCTTTAACGGATCTAAGAAGAAGATGTGTCTACAATAATGTGGAGGGAGAGTCCTCTCCAGTCAGACTGAGAGGCTGATAACTACAGCTCAGTGAGGTAAAGGACTCTGAGTGTTTAGATACCGTAGTTAACTTTAGTCTAAGTTCAAACGGTTTGGTCACAATTTATGTAAACACATATTTCCAAGGCACTCCTTTATAATTATTGGGATAAACAGGTTTTAAATCATTCCAATGTATACTATAGGACAGTAACCAAAAATATCCTTTAAAGCTGGAGAGATACAAAAAAAATGCATGAACAACACAAATGAAATAAGTTACATTAATTTGTTATTGGCTATGGTAGGTTATTGGTTATGTTCACTGCATGTGTGTTCTGTGTTCACCTCTGCATGTGTGTTCAGTGCCGTGTGTCTGGCAAATAAAGTCAAGACCCCCTCAAAAGTTACGGTTTATTTCATTTTAAGGATGAGCACCAAGCGACATCTCCAGGTGCTCCTTTGAGAACGAGGGGGGGGGGGGGGGGAGCTTATGCTGAGTATCTGATCAGGAGAATTCTACCCAGATATAGCTAAATGCTATGCTGTGATTAAACACCATGTCATGTTCAAAACCACATTCAGGATTATTTCTGAAACAGTATGGAGCTCAAATGCATATTATGTAAATTGTGTTCTTGTATCTTGTCTTAATGTATGTCCTTGTTGATGTTGCAGGTAGAGCTGCTGTTAATATATATAAAGCATTATTGTCTCTTGTTTCGTATTGCACCGTATTTCATCGTATCGTATCGTATCCCACCGTATCCTACCGTAGCCTATGGCATATTATTTTATTGCATCACAAATATATTTATAGACAATGAATTGGAAAACATGTTAAAACGACATTGGACTTTATACATTTTTTACAGCTGAGAATCAGATAATTTGGGTCAAAACTGAAAACTGAACATTCTATGTGTCCACTCATCCCATTCCGTGTTTATGGTGCAGCCCAAGACTATATACTTGATGACATCACACGTTTGAGTCTGGTTGCTGGTTTATGTTCACATATTGAACTTTGTTACGCGTTGGAAATACTTATTTTATTTCTTAGTTTAAGTACTGCTACACAAAGCAAATTCAAAGGAATACTTTAGCCCCAAAACAATCATTTGTATATCAATTAACCACCCTGTGTTGCCTTGAATTTGTGCATGTTTTTCCTCCATGGCAAAGAAAGAATCCAAAACGAAAATGGTTGAACAGCATCAAAACATGCGTTTAGAAAATGCTTGTGTCTGGGGAAATAGTCAGCATATATTGGATAAATGAGACTTGGATTATACTGAATTGGTAAATGGATTATTACCATTTACCTGATCCAAGTAAATGCAATTTAGCCGGAATGTTCCACCTTTTCGGTAAATAATATCCAAATGGTAATTTTGTGCGCGAATAATTATTTAAAATGGATAAACAGGGCAGTCTGTAAACATTCAGAACACAAATTATGTAATCTTTCTACATAACCAAGTACACTTTAAAATAAAAGGGTATAAAGGGAACAGAAAAAAAACATTTATCAATTTAATAACTCATCCAAGAGTAAAAGTTGCAAAGTCCAGAAATGAAAGTAAAAAACAAATGGGATTTTAAAATGTACTTGTCTTCTATGAGACAAGTACATTGTATTCAAAAATAAAAAATAATAATTGTGAGGTTAAACTGATTTTGTAGAATTGGTAAGGAAAGCAAATACTTTTTAGGCCAAAATGTCAAAATGCTCTTTAATTGCTAAACCAGTCTGTGTTTCACTTCCTGTAGAAAGGAAGGAATATGGGGACGAAGGACAACGGGGAGAACACCACGTTCCCGCTAAAATGTGTGGTTCACAGACGTCTGTCAAATAATTTGAAACCAAATATTGATGTTGCTCCATCAATATTTAAGCATTAAATATTATTAGGTGATTGAGTTACTACTTACCGTACCCATGAATTTATATTAAATAATGTTTTACCCATTACACAACTTTTCTGTGGTTTACCCTCTGTTACCCTCTGGTACCTGGCCCTGTGCAGGACTCTGCTGTACACCACCAGTTACTAGTTGGTTAGGGTTAGGAAAAATGTGTTTGGGTTAACGTCAGTAAGCCTATGTTTGTTACAATAATCGAGTTAGGAAAGTACTTGAAGAAGAAATAATATGCTCATTTTCAGGTTTTTACAATTGTATTTTGTGCCTCCTCTACTGTGACACGTTTTCATGCTTCAGTATTCATTCATTTCTTTATTTTTCTCATTCTGCCTGTGCTGCAGCACCTCTTTTCACCCTCTGTCTGAAACCAGAACCCAGTCTGCTCTGATTGGTTAGCTGGCCGGCTCTGTTGTGATTGGTCAAACGCTTAGAGATGTTCCACCCCTTAGCATCACGGGCGATGTGTTAGCCCAGTGGTTCTCAAACCTTTTCTGTCAGGCCCCCCCTTTGGAGAAAAAAAATAGTCGGGCCCCCCCAACACAAGTCAGGCTCAGTGGCGGCGCCAGAGATTTATTTTGGGGGTGCTGTGGGGTAGCTTGACGTTTCATAGAGGGTGCTCAAACATTTAGGGTTTCCCATTAATGTACCGGGCGCTACAGGGGAATGTTGTACTGCAACACTCCCCACGCAAATACACAGTGTAACCGCGACTGTTACAATGAAGGCTCGATAATCAGCTCACGGCATATATATGTAAGCAGGGGTAAAGTGCTATTTTTATAGTTGGTGTGTGGACCTCAAATAGGGGGGTCCGGGGGCATGCTCCCCCGGGAAGGTTTATTTTTAAATATTGAAATTAAATGCATCAATCTGGTGCACTGTGAGAGCAAAATAAAGAGATCTATGGATACATCTCTCAACACCTATCAAACAGAACTGTAAACAGATTTACTTTTTATTTATGGATATTTTACAAATCACCCTTTTAAACTTTATTCTTTTTTAACTGTCATATAGTATTTCAGGCCTGTTTTTCATTTATTCTCTTATTTTTTTAATAACTATAATGATCATATAAATGTGTGCCTCGGAAATAATTGTTTACATTAATGGTGACCAAAACGTTTGAGCCCCACTGAGATAACACTGAGAGAGTCCTTTAGCTCACTGAGACTCTCAGTCTGACAGGAGAGGACTCTCCTCCACTTTGTTGTTGAAAAAACTCCTTATATCCATTAGCGTAGCTCGCTAGCACTAGAAAGCTAACAACAACGATCTCCGGTACCGGTGCGCTCTCTCTCTCTCGCTCGCGCACGCACACAAAATGGCTTGTCCCACACACACACAGAGCCGAACTTTAATGAAACACAGAGACACAGACGTAATAGTACTGTACTGTATCATATCTTTTCTTTTTTTTTTATAACCATTTTTCCTCCTGGTCTATCGCGGGGCCCCTGTCATGCCTCTGCGCCCCCCACTTTGGGAACCAATGTGTTAGCCAATAGAAGCACATGCACACCTTTTGGGATCTTAGCCTTTGCATAAATGTTACATGCAGAAAAACCTATACTACACACTGCAGGAAAGAGAAAACCACAGAAAGGATAATAGAGCTCTTTACGTACACGTATATTTTTATAAGATATTGCAACGCGTTAATTTCAATTGGAACAGCGGCCTCCTAGGTAAAAATCTTGACTTCCAACTGTAATTCCTACAGCCACAATGGAAAGTTCTGAACTCACAACACTGACCATATAGGGGTATGTGGAGTGCTATAGTTTGGTGCAAAGGGGCACTTAACATCTGCCGTATTTGACAAGTTTGGAGTTGAAATAGGGTTGTCAGCTTGAAGTGTCAAAAAACAAACGTAATAAAAATGTATTGAGATTAATTCAATTGTTTAGTGGTCGCCAACCAGTCGATCGCGATCGACCGGTCGATCGCGAGTGTGGTGCGGGTAGATCGCGGACCGTTAAAAAAAAAGTAACAAAAGAAAGAAAAATAAAATTAAAATAATAATGTTTGAAAAATATGTTTTTAGATGTAAACCTATCATCCACCACCCCGTTAGCAGGTGCCACTTGATTGACGTATATTTGAGACACCTCAATAATATAATACATTAACCGTGCTTTACGTGAACCTCATCATGACACAAGAGACAACGGCACACTAGACCAATCAGAGAGTTGCATGGAAATACACGTGTGCTTGTGTCATTCAAGCTCGGCTCTGTGTGTGTGTGGCCATAGCGCATTTAGTGTGATAGAGAGGGAGAGAGGGAGTGAGGGAGAGAGAGGGACCGGTGCTAGCGGGGACCGTGATGTTAGCATCTGGTTAGCTAGCTGCACTAACGGACATAAGGAGCTGTTTCCACAACAAGCTGGAGGAGAGTCCTCTCTTGTCAGTCTGAGGGGCTCAGGTGAGCTAAAGGACTCTTGAGTGTTTAGAACAGATTTGTCAAAAATTATTCAAAAGATTATTTCCGCGGCACACCTTCATATGATCATTATAGTTATACAAACAATAAGAGAATAAATGAAAAACAGGTATGAAATAGCCTACTATATGGCAGTAAAACAAGAATACAGTTTAATGTGATTTGTAAAATATCCATAAAGAAAAAGAAAATCTGTTTACAGTTCTGTTTCATATGGGTGCTGAGAGAGGTATCCATAGATCTCTTCATGTTGCTCTCAAAGTGCACCAGATTGATGCTTTCAACTTCAATATTTTAAAAAAAATCTTCCCGGGGGAGCATCCCCCCGGACCCCCCTTGAGAAGGTGAGGTCCGCCCCCCAATAGCACTTTACCCCTGCCTATATGCCGTGAGCTGAATATGGAGCCTTCATTGTAACAGTAATTCAGATGCAATTAGCCTATATAAAAGGCCTCAAATTGGAAGCATTGTATGGGCCGTGTTTTTCACTCAATTCTGCAATAGGTAGATCTCGCCTTTCACCTAGGCCGAGGTCGGTGATCTTGGGCTTAAAAAGGTTGGTGACCACTGGTTTACATGTCTGTCAACATTTGTTGTGGTCCCCTTAAATTGGAAGGGTATGCATTAAATGGGACCACAATTCCCCATATAATGAATGGGATGTAAACACCATGAAACTAAAGCTGGCACTTTGAAATCTACAATTAGACATCTCTTCATAGCAACTGAGCCAACACCACAAAAAGTGTGTCACCGTATATATGTAAATGTATCATGACTGTATGCTGTAAGTGTAAAGTCTGTAAAACACCCCAAGATAAATGTGTAATTGGTGATATTGAGCTCTCCAAACAAAGATCTGATTTCATTTGATGACTTCTGTAAGACTGCAGGTGTATATGTTTTAACAGTATCACTTCAAACAATACATGTAGAGAGTTACATTCTTCTAATGCCCGCAATGCACGTTTCGTCTGTCTGATGCCATTAGTTACAGCCAGTGGTTGTTCCCTCTTATTAGACTCACTTTGAACACAATCTGTCTCATTAAATAAAAAATCTGCATTGTGTGAAGTACTGTAAAAGTTAAGGGTTTAATTCATCCGTATTTGAGGCTGCTGTGACAGTCCCTGCCACTACAAACGTGACATTAAACATCACAGAACGCCATCTGCACAGCGTTCCTGGCATTAAGAGCAATGCTAACTGTACTGTACGAGCTATTGAACACTGTGCAGGAAATAAATGACAAATGGAAATGGTATTGTGTGCATGGTTGACCACGGCCGTCCTGTGATTTCCAGCTTGAGCGCTGATGTGGTCTGGCCAGTGTGGGTTTCGAGGGCAGACTGGAGCAACAGTAGGCTGGTTCGGGATCTTTTTCCCTCTCGAAGCCAACAGGATGTCTTTAATGAACCACAGTGTGTTTGAACTGTCACATCCCGCCATGCAGCAGTCCAAGCCTCAACATGAAAAGGAAGACGCAGGAAAATAAGAAACATGTTAAAAAATCCGAAGATGTAACAAATCCAGGAAACGCCATCTCCGAGACAAAGACCGCAAATCAAACATTGGCCATAATAGAGGGGGGGGAACGTCGTTGCATTGTAGACGTTTCAATTGACTGGTGACTTGTTGTGTCCAGGCAAGTTTTTTCAGTTCCCTGCCGCAAACGTCTTCATGTCAGCTTCGATGCAACCTCAGAGTCAGAATGCAGCAAATGTTTAAGTGAAGACTGTAGTTGCTTGTTGATTTATCTCTGAGGATTTATAGCAGGGGTGTCAAACTCAAATACACAGTGGGCCAACATTTAAAAGTCGGTACGAGTCGAGGGCCGGACTGGTTCAATGTTTATTGCAAAACTTATTGAAATTAACTTATTGCACATTAAACCTGGAACTAACAAAGCTTAAATTATTGCCTATAAAAACAACATTAAACATTAAATAATCAGCTGCATTCATTTCTTTAGGCTCTATCTGCAGTGTTTCCGGAGTCATTTCTGGAGCCAACAACAGCAACAATTTCCCTCTAAGAAAAAAACAAACATGCCCTGTTGTCGCAAAAAAGTGCAGAAGGAAACATCCATTTAAACTCAGTTTGCTGCTCTGTGATACTAGTTCAAGCCAGATACTTGGCATCTCATGCAAGTTCATCAATGTTTGGGGTCGGGCTCTGAGCGGAGGAAATGGGATTTTGAATCAAAGCATTCAAATTAACAGGGATTTTATTTTTTAAATGTTAACTTATACACAATAAATATGAATGCCTTGAAGATAAGTTGTATGTGTCAGGCAACACAGCTCTCAAACATGCATGTCCTGTAATGGAGACTTTGACCGCATATTAGGCAAAACGTATCAACACTTACGAAAAGGTTGGATATATGTATCAACCCAAAGGAAACAATAGTAGTTGGTCCAGAAAAGACTGACCAGTCAGAGCAGACCTCCATACGGGGGGCTGAAGAGACAGGCGCTGCAACGGAGCATTTCAGAGAGAGGGTTTATTCAGGTATATTCAGATAGGCTGTATGAGAAATATAACATTTAACATGTTCCAGTAGAAACCTAATAATCCCTTTATATGGAAAAACTGAAACATTGACTTTAATTAAATGTATTATGTAAATAGATTTCACATAAGCAATAATATTAAGTTTAAATAACAGATATTGGGTTCAACTTAATACTTTTGCTTTCAACTAACCTAATACAGTTATGTGAAAGTTGATGACATAATATATTTAATCAAAGTCAACTTTTCAAGGCATGTGTCTTTCCTCAAATGTCCCATAAAACGGCCTTCTGCTTTGATGCTCCTTCACTGTGGAACTTTAGTTTAGTTATGAATGGAAATAAAACACTGTTCTTCCTAATCTGGCTTTTTATTTGAAGTTGTGTTATAGTATTGAAATTCAAATGATTACTTTTTCCCTTTTTTTATGGTATTGACTTTTCATTTTTCTAATTTTCAGCATCTTTTACTATTTATTTGTATGCCTCTGGCTCTGTTGTTTTAATCTCTCTATGTAAAGAACTATGGGCCGCATGTTTGTGTGAAATGTGCTAATAACGTTTTACCTGTTCTGTCCACAAGATGGTGTTGCTAGTGTATCCTTTAACCCGGCCCTGCGGTGCCAGCTATTGTGGCAGCAAACAAAGAGGAAACAAGCGTGCATCATAATCACGATATCTGCTAACTGTGGTGATGGTTCAGTAACTGTGAGTGTTGATACGCTGCATATTGTTTCAATTACTCCAGACTGTTGTTCCAGACCATGCCATAGGAAAATGCTCAAAATACTCCATGTTTGATCTTGTGGGCTCTTGTGAAACTGGAAATGAACGGTGATTAACTATAATGATGATCATCATGGTGAAAGGTTTTGTGCCACAGGTTATTTGACTGTGTGAGCCAGTATACGTAGAGTAGGCCTCTAAAAAGAAAAGCCTCCTAAAACTATATGTTTGTGATGAATTTAACATATGGATCTAAAGCACCATATTGTGGTCAATTACATAGATCATTTACAAGTCAGCAAATAAACTTGTGTAACGTTTAATAAAACAAAATGACAAAAGATGACACACAAATTCCATAAACGTGTGACAAAGTTGTTTTTCTTTCCACGTTGCATGGCACTTGGAAACAAATGAGCTGCTTAGGTCTAGCTCAGTTTTATTTGTGTGTGTGCGTGTGGTGTTGTAGTGGGAGGCTTTGTAGTGTTGAGTGGGGAAAAAAAGGATATGGCTATGATTAAAGTAGGCACTAAAGCAAAGGTGGTAATTGGGATCATAAACACTCACTTTTCCATTTACCCCTCTAATGAAGCACTCCTGTTTATTCTAAGCGGCCGATTCATCAGAAAAACAGCATCTATTTTACGTTTATCTTTGTTTAGCACAATTCATATATGCTTGTATTATGGGGAGGGCTTGTTGAAGGATGGCCACAAGTACGGAGTGTACAGGACGCAAGTAAATAAGCTTACCCACATTATTTGCTGAAGGACCCTTCTATCTGGTGTCAAAGGCAAGTTTGAAAGAAGTACAAGAACTGATAAATCGGAAGTAAAATGCTGAATTTTTCATCAAAATGTTACACTAATGAATGCTCGTTTTGCTCCACGACTGTTTCGCAAACATCAAATGAATGAAGATCATATAGATGAAACTACAAGGACACTCGTACCTCTGCCAATGCTATTTCATTAGTGAAAAAATTATTAGGATCCACTCCAATATTGCAAAGCTCCTTCAGTGGGCCATGCTTCACCCTTCCACCAAGTTTCATGAACATAGAAACAGTATTTTTTCCTGCCAAAAAAACAAACAGACAAACCAACAAACAAGTAGGGCCCTCCGTGCAGACCTCCATCGAGGCCATGCCCTATGTAAAAAATTAAAAATAATTATAAAAAATACAAAATAATTTGTGTAGCCGTCCCGTTATTTGGAACTGATCTAACATTCAATGGGTTCTTCCTTGGCGTCCGCTACACCTTTTCACCAAGTTTAGTTTAAAGTTGGTTCATAGTTTTTCCAACACCCTACTTAAAAACAGCACATAAAAACAATTAACAAACTAAAAATAGAATACTTGGCGGAGTAATAATAATTGTATGTATGTTTCATGTATTTATTTGAGGAAGGATACAGCTCTTCATCGGGTCAATAGAGATCATCGTCATGATGTGTTTTCGATTTTCGCAGTGGAAATTAAATTCACATACTTCATAGATGTCTTGCATGTTTTGCACTATGTTGCATTTTATATAATGTTCTGTAAGTGAAAAAAGAACGGACAGAATTGTACAGAAACTTCAAAGAAAAACATAGGAATCAACAAACCAATCAGATGTGAATCCCCTCTCCTTGGAATATAAAGCCAGAGTATCTCCACCTACATCTTTAGAACCACCTTTGCAAAGTGCTCCATACTTTTCGGGTAACCCAATCAGAGACTGGGCTTTTCCTAGACCGGGTCTTATAGAGACAGGCACTAAAACAGAGCGTTTAAGACAAAGTACAATACAGGTATATTCAGAGGCATTATTAGAACAAATGATGTGTTTTTAAAACATTTAAGCATGTACACATGTTCTAGTAGAAACCCAAAATACAATTATACAATCTTTAATGAGCATATAATTTCTCCTTTAAATAGTGTGGGATTCCATCCCATCTCAATATGAAATATCTTTGAAACGTGAGATGAAATAGGATTTAGTCTAAGCTTTCGGTCACGACAGATTAATGTCCCTCTGGTTCAGAGTTGGGTCAGTTTCTTGAAACATGCATATGTAATTGCAGGTTGATTTACATAATGAGATATACAGTATATATATTTGTTGGCCTTAAAGCAGTCAAATACAAACATTTCAAGTTCCATAACTGAGTGGTGTTGTGTTGCTTTTTTATTCTTCTGTCCAGCCATGTTGAGAATTACTGCTTACCCAGTTCTCCCTCTGTTTATTCCAAATAAACAACCTAAACAACTTGAAACATAATTCATCTCTCTAAGGAGAGCTGCACTGGGCAGAACGGCAAATACAAAATTGGTAAATGTTGAGTCACCGTTGTAGAAACTGGCAGAAGAAAAGGACATTTAATCACAGGAACAATATTAAGGATAATTACTTTTTGGCAGGGAGTAGTCGGTTTTAATCGTAGGTTTTACAGACTGCCACCTCTTAAGCCGTTAAAAAAACAAAGGGGTAAAATCTAAACCTTAAAAAACCAACAAACTGATATATAGGTTTCTGCAAAACACAAACACTCACAGCAGTGTAAAGAGGTACTGTGATTTGGAAACTGAGATCATAAAAGTATTTTATAGCAGCTAAAATAGAGGAAAGTAAAATGTAAGCCTCGTGTTGTGACAATGCCAATTCTTGTATAAAGTAATTTTTTATCTATTTTACTTAAATTAACCGTGCAAATGTGATTGTCTGATTCTGTATTTATATAGGTTCTTATAAATAAATAACAGAGGCTTGTTTTATTGTTGATCTGCAGGTAGGTAGGTAAGTAAAGTAACTGATTACTCAATATAATATACATGTGATGGCAAAAGAAGGGGTGTGGGGACTTTAAGGGTTTAAGAATTATATATTTATATATGCTGATTTAATCAAAATCTATCACTGTATCAAGCAACCATCTATCCATCTTCTAACGCTTATCCAGGGTCAGGTTGCAGAGGAAGCAGTTGTATCAATAGATTGTGATGAAAGTCCAACATGTTACTCAACAACATTACATTATTGTGGCACATAATGAAAGCATTCAATCGAAAGGACAAAAACAAAAGGTAGCATTAGAAGTTTTATCTTACTCTGTCTTTTTTCATCAGACATAGGCCTCAAATGTTCATAGTACAGATCATTAAATCACATGCTTAATTATTTTACAATGTCTCGTATCATTAGACATAAGCCTTAAATTATTCTTATTTTATTATTTTATATTATTACATTCATGTTTTATTCATTCCTTTGTTGGAATTAAGTGTTTTTTTTCTTTTTTATCACAAAGCTATGTGTTTCTCTGGTTATTATCTGGGAAGGGGAAGTTAGTATTGTTTTTATTTGTGGTTAAGGTTTATGTGTTTGGTCTTTGAAGCACTTTGTGTTACCTTTGTCTACAAAAAGTGCTATAATAATAGAATGTCTCAGATAATTACTTCTCCACTGAAATTGGCCCAATTATGGTCATTTTCAGGTGTTATAATTGTATTGTTTTGCCTCTACTGTGACATTTCTCCATGCTTTAATGTTGAAAAAGCTCTTTATTTTTCTCATACTGCCTGTGCTGCAGCACCTCTTCTCACCCTCTGTCTGAAACCAGAGCCCAGTCTGCTCTGATTGGTTAGCTGGACAGCTCTGTTTTTAGTGGGTAAACCGCTTAAAGATGTCCCGCCCTAAGGCTATGACATACAATGTGTTGGAGTGCTAGCCAATAGAAGCGCGAGTGTTACATAGTGATGTCACTATGTTACAGAAGTATACAAAGTGGTCAAGGGAAAACACCAAAAACCATAATAGGGCCCCTTTTGGACAACATTCTTATGTTTCTTTTTTAATTATGCCATTTAATTTGACACTTTGGGCACTAGGCTTTGAATGTACTGTTGCTGTGTTGCTGAAGAATGTGGGTTTTTATGTAGGGCTCAGAGCAAGTGATATTCTATGTTGCAATAATGTTAAAATTGGACGTGTTGGACTGATATAAAAGCAGGACGTCCACAGAATAAGTAGATCCAGAGATGTTGATAGCCGCAGCCAATAAGGAGACACTCGGATAATATTTGGGTTTGATTAAGATTTTCTTGATCCCCTTGAAACTATTTAAACAAACTAGCTACTATAAAACTCAACTGAGTCACCCGCTAATCACGTCGCAGTTTCAGAGGATCGAGTTATCCCAAATCATAAGCAGCTCATCAACTGCGGTTGTGTTTTCACTTGTTTGACAGATGCTTTATTACAACTGGAAGTGTTTAACTAAATATTACGCCTATTACGCCTAGATTTAGATCTGTTTAACATTCTTCTCTTCCAACATATATCTATTAGGCCATCTGCGTTTCCAGTTCAACCCCACTTTTAAAATATGAATATTTTCGACTTTGCCGCTCACCCAGGACCAGGAACGTTAATTTATCGTAATCCTTTGAAGAGGTGACCTGGAGGAAGCTCGCCCAGGCGGAGTGTTCCCCTCGTCATTCCAAGTCCAAATTCTGTGTGGCATGTTTGACATTGCGAGTGAAAGGAATAACGCAGGTTGTCAGGTAGGAAAGAGCCAGGCTACGAGGCCACAGCAATCAGGAAAACTTGGTCCGGCAATAGGCATGACTTCAATAAAATACCTCCAGTCCTACTTTTAAAAGCATTAGTCGAGGCCAAATTAAAAAGTAGAGTGCAATTAAAAGAAATCACTGTGTAAATGTTAGCATGTGGAAGTTTTTCTTTTCCTCCCCCACCCCCCTTTCCTCCTAGCTGAACAAAGAATGCCCCAAAGGCAGAGTTGCGCAGCTGCCGAATATTACTACAACCATGTGTTTTAAATAAGACCCCATTATAATCAAAATCATAAAATAAAAAAAACGTAATGTGGCTCTCTTAAACATTTAAATGTAAGTTAAGCAATGTAGAGTTCAAGCCTTTGTGAGCATTTGTTTGTTGCTCTTAATTGACCCTTTCGGAAAAAACAGATTTAGTAATCAAAAAAGTCGTTATTTGTAACAAATATATTGCCTTTTCAAAGAAACAGTACATGATTGCAAGTGTACCGTTTAGTTTCCAGTTTGACCTTTTGACCAGATGGGAACTGCCTACCTTGTGCAAGAATTAGAGAAAGAGTTTACAGAGGATATTGACTAATACAGTCAGCCGGAGCTCAATGAAAATGTGTGCAAAATTTACAAAAATGCCAGTACTACTCCCACTCTGCATACGTTTTTGGTGTCCCTGTGGCCTTTGACATTTCGAAACTCTTTTTTTAACGAAAATAAAAAAATAATAGATACGTTTGTCTTAAATGCACAGATTTGTTGGCGAATGTTGACGAAAACAAAATAAATATTTGAGCTGATATGCAGTTGTTAGAGGTGGCAACCCTTATACTGGGGCTCAGTCCCTGCTGCAAACCCAGGTTTTGAACACGGCATGTGTTCCCTTTACGTGTCATCCCCTACATCTCCGTTTTCAAAACTATAACTCTCCAGTAAAGCCTAATGGTAAATGATACTTATCGCTTTATCCAGTCGTTTGAATGTCAGTGGACTGCAAATAGGTCAATAAAGGAGCATGGCTGCTCATTCCCTGGCTCTCAAAAGAGTTTGGCTGGCTGTTTAATCTATGTTCACACTGAGGCAGTACAACACAGAGAGAACAGTACAGCGCTTTATCCAGTCTTTAATAAGTCTTTCGAGTAAATCGCCAGAAGCGCCGACACCTCTTCATAACTCCACTGCTCCCATGTTTTCTTTTGTGTTGCCATAAGTTAGCCTCTCTCCGTTGGTGCACTGGGCTAATGGCAATGCTAATGCTAATAATGCTAATGCAAGCAAATAAAATGGCAGCTTCAGAGTTTTACGGGGCGTGGTTTGCAATTCGCCCAGCCAATCAGAAATTGGAACCTTTTCCTCCCCAGGAAAGTACCACCTCTTAAGCAGGGACTGAAAAGGGGTGAAAAGGTTCCCGATAAAAAGTTTTAGTTCAAGATCTTTTTGTTGTGAACGCAAAATCCCAGAAACTATCAGAACTATTCCTGGGAAAAGTACTCAGGTGTGAAAGCGCCTTTTCATACAACACATTCAAGCACCATTGACCATGCTATCGGGGGCAACTTGGGCTAGGTATCTTGTCCAAGGATACATCGACATGTTGACTGCAAGGTCTCGATCTAAGCCACAACCTTCCGATTGGAAGGGCAAGTCACAGTCGTCCACACTTAAAAAAAATCTTTATAAATATATATGAAGTGTATATTGTATTCTATTATAAATATATTATATTTTATAGGCCATAATTGCCGTCAATCTCCCCCCAAAAACCCCCCCAAATCTTCGAAAAATTCTAATATATTTTTATATTCAATTATAAATAATATTATATTTTATATGCCCGTTTATTTTTATATAATATTCCAAACAATACTTGCTTCAGGTTTCATGTAAACGGGACAAAAAACAATAGAATAGGTCTGCATCTTCAATAATTCTTGTCCTGGAAAGAGGCAACAGAAAAAAAATAGACCATCGTAAAAAAATACTTCCCCAAACCCAAATAGGCCAATTTGAATTGAATTTATATTTTAACATGACCATTTTTTGTCAAAATATGTTTTTACTTGACAAATTACAGATATGGTGGATTTGCATGGGATTAAGATCACAGAGGACCTCTGCAATTATTACAAATGACTACAGGTTGCCATGTAATACTAGTCCTGTGCGAACAGGGCTTAAGACATTACAGACAGTTGTTGACAGGAGATCAGCTGTTACTATACTTCAAGTTGTGACCATAAAAATGTAGAGCCTTCTTAGAAAGCATAACAAATATATAATATACCAAACTACTCATGTGCTTTGATGACCTGTAGTCAGAGAAGATCATACAAATAGATCTGAAATGAATTTGTTTTTAAAAGTAACTGAAGGAGCAAATTGTGCATACATTCTGTGGGGCCTACTGGTCTTTTGGTGCTCAACCCTCTAGTTAAAAGTCACTGAGGGTGTCGCCTCACACCAGGACAGATGAGTTTCCATGGGAGGAACGAAGATGTCTGGCCAAATCCACTTTCCCCCCTTATTAAAATGGATATTTCCGAGCTGTCAGAGGGTGATGTCTGGGTTTTCAGACACTCTCACTGACTTCTCGCTGACAGTGGGCTTCCTTTTCCCCACAGGTTCGATATCTCCTGCGGATCTGCCTCCCACTGTGTGGTATAGTGGGTTCCCTTTGGGTCTCAAGCCAGAATGACTCTGGAAAGCTGTTCACTTCTCACTCAGATGCAAACGCTAATTTACTGAGACTCTCCACTGTTTAAGGTCCGCGGTGCATTTCCCACGTTCCAGCTGAGAAAATATATCATTAGTCCCTCATCGTGTAATGCTTGCCACGTTACGTTATAAAGTGGGGTGTAAAATGGGTGTAAAGCGACATGGATAAAACAGGAGAGATTTCCAGCGTGCCTCATTTTGACCGCCTGCTTGGAATAAGTGTTCCTAATTTGAAAAAGGGGGACAAGATGCGGTGTTGAAAAGGCCATTTTGCTTACTAAATACTCCTGGGTGGCTGGAAGACTAAGCATTTCCACTGTGAATGTCTCCATAACGTATTGCAGCCATACAAGTCTTTTTATGAGCCTTCCTTGAAAGTTATATGGATTAATTAACTTTCCAGGCAAATTAAGATGCCATACTAATTGTAGTCTAGGTACGTTTAATGAGATCCAAACAGAATAAGCAAAAATAAGTTCCTCCCCCACACATGTTTACTCTCTGCTCGATAAAAGAATAAAGTTTGTTTACGGCTCAAACATAGGAGCGACTTCCGTGGAACTGTCACTGAGTGCGACCTATGAGTTGCTCTGTCATTACGTGCCCAAAAGTGAGCGAAGACCCTTTTTTGGCACCAGACCACAGTTTTCTGGGTTCTTCACTTCACAAACATTTTTACAGGCGTGACAGGCTGCAACCGAGCAGGCCGCAACAGACAGCTCTGTCACCTCAAAACAACCACCCCGCAGGGCCACACGAGAGGGCTAAATATATCGCCTCCCAGGAAGTGGGGCAAAAAAAACTGCTCATTCTGACTGGCTATCTTGTGGCTTAATTAACTAACACAGGACACAGGCTGGGGAAATTAGAGGCCAGTGGAAGCTCTTTGACTGGATGCTTTGTAGGCTTTACCACATGGCGACCACGATAGAAGTGGCCTCTTATATCACTCATCGATGCCATATTGTACACCGAGTCCTCCCTTGTTACTTGTTTACTAACTAGTAAGCATTTGAGGAGATCTCCTACCTATCCGGATTTCTTTGAAACCATCTTCTACACCTCCATATCTCTTTTTCTTTAATCACAAGTGCGAAAGCCATTCATGTGGCAGTAATTTGGGCCAGCCGACACCCAGTGGTGAATGTGCCTGACCCCCTCTCTGCACCCCCCAACACCCTCTGGAAAGCCACATCTATCGCAGGAGCCTTCAGGGCCTTTGCTGGCGGCCCAAGCCCATTAAAAAGCTGGGTTGTGTGTGTCTGCATCTCCGATTTAGAGGTCGTACAGGTTACGAAATGTTGTTGCATATACGTGAAGTCATTCAGATGTACTGTGTTAAACACAACAGTTACAAAATCCAATTTAAAAAGCCTTCCTGCACCGTTTCAATGAAAGGCATACACTTAATTAAAAGCAGTGTGCCTTTGCAGTGGTATCGGTTATTTATATCTTTTATCATTATTGCTGGAAAAAAAGAGCTTAAATTAAAGGCAAACTTCACTGATGAATTTATTGCATCCTCATATCAGGAAATAGCAGTTTAACATTTTGTTGCCTCCACGGTAGCAGAACACAGGTTTTGTTAGTGTATGGGCTCCCGTTAATTTGTTTCATTGCCGCAGAAAAGCAGTGCCCCTTGACTCCGTGCAGAAGACATCATCCGCTTACAAGCTCCCACAATAAAACCCATGCGCGCTGTAATAAGCCCCGCTTTGTTTCAAATACATCCAAGTGAAAACATTTATTGGACTAATTACAATGGTCTCCCATTGGATTTTCTTCCTGTGTTACACATGCGTTGGCAACGTTCCCAGTATTGTGTCTCACTAGTCATGACTGTGGCACTAACCGCCAAGCACGGGGAGGCAAGGAAGGAGGGAAAGCACAACGGAAGTAAAATAGGAATAGGGGAATCACTCTTTTGACATGTTGGGTTTAATCCTAGAAGAACATAATTGTGGTGGGAAATGGGGATAAGAACTGGACAGGGATAATATTTTCTAGAGACTGGGTCAGTGCCCTATTCCAGGTCAGATAGGTATATTGATCTGTCCGAAGAGGTGAATGTGTTGTTGGCTGTGATTCTACCAACTAGCTTTACTTTGCCAGCAGATTGGCAGGCAGGCAAATTTGATAGTTCCCATCAGGGACGTGCCCAGACATTTGGAGGGGCTATTGCTCTAAACTGGAAAAAGGGCCTTCCCCCCCCCCGAAAAAAAATATAAGACCAAAACGATTATTACATTAACTAATTTGAACAGTAATTCGCATCATCATCTCATAACAAGCTAAGGCAACTACTTGTATTCGGTGACATGATCTTTAATGAAAACCAGGGCTATTTTTTGTTTTGTGGTCCATATCTCATTAAAATATATAATATTAGTAACTATTAAAGAAAAAATGGGGACAATTCAATGTAGTTTGACCATTGCAGACACACTGATAAAATAGGGCTTCTATTATTACCTTAAATAAACTCACTAATTAATTAAACCAGTTCAATACGCATTATTCTTATTCTTATCATTCTCTATGAGCGCAGTAATGGTAAGGTATCTAATTACTTATTTATTTAGTAGTCCATAACTTAGTAACAGAGATGGTCAAATTAAAGTGGTAGAGACATGGCAGAAATCCTACAATGAAGTGGGACAGTGAAGTGTTCTCCTGTGAGAGGGCGATCAAGAAAAGAGAGCGAGTGGCGCGTTGAGGGAGTTTACCATGGATGTTTAATTAATAGGAGTTTACGGAGCAGATGAAAAGACACAGAAAGAAAGAAGCACAATAACAAGTATATGTAGGTGTTTTTGTAAATAACCGACGGTGTCAAGAGGAAGTAAAGTCCCTGCCATGACAAAACTCAAAATCCATTTTCCAAAATCCGACACTAGAGGTGGTCTTAACGTATATAATACATGTGTAATCACACACTTGGCGATATAGAACATAAATAATAAAAACGTAGGCGTACCTGGTTTAACGAAAAGATTACTCAGTTTGATAGAATTCAAACCACCCAACTGACCATCATTTCTTGGGTGTGAACTGTGAACACCAAAGACCTTTACCTTAACTGTACCTGATCCTAGACAAAAACACTGCATCTCTTGCCAAAAAGCCAAGTATTGTCTTCACTTCCTCTGGTAACCAAAGTGAAAGAGAGCAAGAGCCTTGGCACCATTGACACTCCTTTCACCATCGCAACAATTGAGAGTTTCTGACCAACTGCTTCACCACCTTAAACCACATGACCCTGCAGCAAGTAGTAGTGCACCTGCATCTTGGAAGATAACTCATCCCTTCCATCCATTCTTCCCCACTTTTGCCATCTGGGAGAAGATACCAGTATACTTTTTGATCCTGTTCCACCAGACTGGGTAACAGCTTTCTACAACAGACTGTCAGGACGCTGAACTCTGTCCTATCTGACTCATAAAGGCCTGGACAGTAACTTGCCTATCACACAGCACCAGAATAAGACTCTCCCTACACAGACATGTCTACAACATAAACTCTTTAAACAATCCTTGTTGTTTTGTTTTTTAGTACTTACAAACCTTGGTTGGAAATAAACATAATTATGATCCATTACATTTCTTGTACATATTTTAGAATTAACAATAAGGTTAAGGAGCAACTTCCAGGTTAAAGACACCTGTGAATAAATGTGTAGGAAAATGATGAATACACTAGATTTAAAAAAGTATATACAGAAATATACACTACAGTGACATCTGGCGTCGTTTTTGTAAGAAATGTTCACTTCCGCATAAAAAAGCCTCGGCACGTGACCTCCCGCGTGTAACGTAACATGGGGGAAACAAGGGGGAAACAAGGGGGAGAGCGGCCGGTGTAACGTATTAATAAACATGGATCCCAATGCTAGTTTCGACACAGAAGAAGTTGAACATGAATATTCGAATGCATATGACGGACCAAAACCTTATAATTATGAGCCTGCTAGTCGTCCAAGAGACCAGGAGCAGCCAAGAATTAGAAGAAATAACGGCCATCGGAGAGAAATTTAGTTGTGGTGTGAGGAGAACCAGTGGAGAACTGGGCACCTATCTTGGTGAGTGACCGGCGTTAGCTACAGAATGTTAGCTAACGTCACATCACAACATTGTGAAGTTAGCTATCATATATCAGGCTATAACTAAAGTAGCATTGATAATATAGTAACGTTACTGGCAGGACTGTTGATACTGATCCATAACAGAAACGAATGCGCAAGTATCAGCCGTATCTCGCGTTACCTAATGCAACTAAATGGCTTGATGGAAAGCAGGTGTGTAGTCGGGGAGGGTGCACAGCTGATTGCAGCAGGTGAGTGGAGGTTGATCCGGGAGCCAGGAGTGACAGCCACCACGCACACAAACAACACAGACAGGGGGAAACAAACAAACACAAAGGAGACGGCTGGAGCAGTACAGCCACCACAGCGTTACCTAATGCAACTCCACACTACGTCTTACGGTGCCGTGTACCGAAGGGTAGAGAGAGAGAGCAGCGAAGGGGGGGAGAGAGAAGTAATACGGTTTCCTGATAAAGCTGTGGAGAGTATGTGTTGCAGGGAGGTGGATGCACAACGCACCCAGGAAGCTATGAAGCTAGCTCCGGTCCTTTTTACTGTGGACTCGATGTCCTGACAGCTGGTATTTGTGCAACCTGCACAAACACAATACTGCACCATGATTACAAATGGTGAAATACAATGTAAAACTACCGAAAAATACCAGCTCCTTAAAACACAACCGCTCAACTCAACGCAACTACTAACTATACCCGCGGTTAGAGAGCGGAGATGTGTCCCCCTGCGTGATGTAATATGACGCGTTTGACGTATGACCTTAAAAAAAGCCGTTTTTAAGAGCAGAGTTCAAAATTGCTCCTTTCTCTCTGAATTCCTGCCCTTATGTCTCGTAAAACATATCAAATCCTACATTCACTTTTTTAATTGTAATTTTCAAGCAAGTTTAAGCATAAATGTAGAAAAAAAAAACCCCTGCAAGATGCTCTTTAAGCAATAAGGTTAAGCAATGAGCACAAAGACAAAATTAAGTAAGTGTGGAAAATCCAGGCCTCCAATGCCAATATTACTGGAATGAGTGTGTTGTCATGTTACATCATTGACACCATTTCTTAACTTGTACGCAACTTAAAATACATTAAGCACAGGTGTCTAACCAACACCATTTTTTAATTAAACTTTGTGGAAGTAGTTTTGTTGCCTTTGAGCACTTGATAAAGCTCTTGATAAATAAAATGTATAATTATTAATTATTATTATTGTTATTATTATTAACCTTAACAAGTAGTTGTGTTGTATATTGTGATGTACAATGTTAACCAAGTTTTAAAACTGTGACCGTAATCCGAAAAAATTTAAGTTTTGCATCAACCTTTATTAAGAATGCAGTTTTGTGTTTCGGAATGCAATTTTTAGGACATGGTGTTGAAATGACATGTGTTCATCTTGACTGGACATAATGCACTAGATTATATGGCAGTTGAAAGTTTGGAAAATGCTCCCCTTTTTATAGAATATGGGCCATTATAGCAATTTGTGGTTTGTTGACAATAATGTTGTGGTCAGCTGAAGCTTGCACATGGGCCAGCAGGGTTATCAAATAATGAAACAGAGTAAAAAGGGGATTTGGATGATTGGAATGGATATTTGAAACGACTGAGGTCTTTACAAATGGGTCTGAATACAGATATATGGGCTTTTTGATATAACTGTATTTCTGCCTTACCGCAAATGTTACATTTTATGTCAAGATCATAACATGTGGTTGAACTGAAGGTTTTTTGTGTATTCTGCATAGACTTTATAAAATAAGTGGACACATTCACCCACACCCATTGGTTTGTGGACTAAACTTTTGAAGCATCAAATTGTAGAGTGAAGTCATACAGAATAGCATTTGAATCCTTGTAGTAGTCCAATGTAAACAGGGTTTTCAGTAATTGAGAAAGTATCATTCACAAGCTGATGTCTTCACACTGAGACATCATAAAGGTGTTTGTACAATATTAACCACGTTTTAAAACTGTGACCGTAATCCGGAAAAATAAAACATGTTTTACATCAACCAAAACTGTAGGTGCCATAACACTACTTAGCTCAAGTTCATTATTTGTATTATTATTATTCTTTTACCTTTGTTTGCTTGTTGAGCACTTCCGGTAATTGTCACATGGGTGTGGTGTGGTTATATAAGTCACCTGTTTGATGTCGAGTGCACATGACAGAGGGTGAGCTTGTGCTGTCATTTTTTCTGTTGACCGTTTTGTCCATAGTTACTATGTTATGATTTTGTTTATTAAATATCCCAAAAACTATCTTGCTTTACTATGGACTTTCTCTTCGAAAACGCGTCACAGCTTATAGCCAAGTTTAGCCTCTCGGCGACTCAAAGGTAACTGGGGATTGAGCCGCCACAAAAACCAAAGTTTTTTTCTTTTTAAAATCAGCTGCCAATTTTATATTGCATATGCAATTAAACATGTAAACATAACACGTATACAAAGCTGTTTCTAAACCAGGTAGAAAGAAAATATAAAGACAGATTGACATTTTGGAAAAGACATTTCTGCATAACAATGGTGAATTTCCCCATTCTCAACATTCAGGAATTTCAACACCACCCCAGAGGGGTGATGAGGCAACAGAGGCCTCAGTGAGTATAAATACCAGCACATTGTACACTTAACCATCAGAGAGGAGAAGAAGAGCTGACAACAGTCACCAGCAGATCTGAGGAAATCTAGTTATCTTAACGTAGCCAACCCTCCTAAGATGAAGACATTCTGGTTTGCAGTTGCAGTGGCCGTCGTGCTCACATGTATCTGTATTCAGGAGAGCTCTGCTGTCCCAGGTCCTGGAGTAAGAACGTGAAACTATTTCATTCACCTTTTTACGATGTTTTTTTATGTCAAACTGATAAAATGTGTTTCCTACTCTAAATCTTCACAATTCATCAACAGGTGCAGGAGCTGGAGGAGCTGGAGGAGCTGGAGGAGCCGATGAGCGTTGAAAGTCTGGTTTCTGACCAGGAGGAGCCATCAGAGGACTCATGGAAGGTATATCATGCTAACTGAATGAATTTGGCAAAATACATTAATAAAAAAAAAGAGTGTTGTCCCAAGAAAGTGTCCTATTGCTCTCCAATGAAGAATACAGAATAAACAGTGAGTAAAGATGCTGCAGATGGACTCACTGCTCATGTTTCTGTCTCTCACACAGATGCCGTCCAGCATCAGAGAGAAGCGTGGCATTAAATGTAGATTTCGCTGCCGCCGCGGTGTCTGCGGATTGTCCTGCAAAAAGAGGAGAGGATGATTCCTACTCCAACAACCACTAAATATTCATTTGATCAGAACTTTTCTCAAAGCAATTGTATTTATTGCTTACAAAATGTTGATGATGAATGGATTTGGTCGTGCTGTTCATTTAAAATGTATCTCATGTGATCATCCACATTTGTTCCCAAATGTCTGCATATACTTACTGTAAGTGTATGAACAATAAATGTTACCGTCATGAAAATACTTTTTTTGTTTACTGATTATTTGTTGACTACGATGCATTCATCCATGTACATTTTTTTAAATGCTAACTACATTTTGTATACATTATAAATAAAACGAGGTATAGTAAAACGACTAATTAAATCGAAAAACTAGCCATGTTAATTTAATCAAAAAAGCATATTTTTACATATAAGAAAAAATATTATATTTTATTATATAATATTATACTATATTATAAAATCTAACTTGTATAAATAAATCATATTTAGGAGGGAAACAAAAAAAATGAAAACTATAACATAATTACAGCTAGATCAAAGCTTATTAAAAGAAAATACGTTAATGACACTAGTGGGCATAATGTAAGTGGACTACAGTCAGCTTGTTGAAGCCTACTGGTGCTCACAAATATTAGTCATTAACGTATTGCAGCTCTACAGAACAACTATTCATGCACTATATTTTGCTTATCTGCAAAAATCGGGGCCAGCTCTGTAAACTCAAGAGTTGGTCGCTGATTTAATGACTGAGCAATGAAGTAGCACCATTGGCTGGTGAGTAGTGTTTGAGTTTTGTGCATTAGCCATTGCTTCTTAAAGTATTTTTGGGCGTGGTTATAGAGTGTGTTGTGCACCGCCAAAAGTGTTAGTCAGTCATGTTTCATGTTGTTATTTTTGTATTGTTTTTCACTTCTCGTTTTGTTTTGTCAGGTCTAATTTCAGGTTCCTTGACTCCCTTTCCTAATGTGTTCTCCCGCGCTCATCAGCGTTAGCCCCGCCCCTGATTGTTTTCACCTGTGTCTTGTTGTCGAGTGTTTAAATTCCCCAGTCTCCCAGTGTTCAGTGTCAGTTCCTCTTGTCCTGTCCTCATGCCAGAACTCTGCTCATCAACGGTTGCTCTTTTTGTTACATGCCTTATTCATGCTCCTGAAACTTATTGTAAGTGATTTTTTGTTGTGCTTTTGTGAAACCTATTTTTGTTTGCCTCGTTAAGAGTGCCGTTATCTTTTTTGAATATCCTTTTTGGCAAATAAAGTATATTACTTGTACTTTATCTCTGGCTCCCGGGTCGTGCATTTGAGTCCTTTTTTCCCTTGTGTATCCAAGTTCGTAACAGAGTGGTGCAGGAATAAGTCCTAAAACCCCCAAATGAGTCAGTATTTTAGCACTTCTGGTTCCCTCCTCTCAAAGACAACAGTTTTTTCAATGTGTTTTTGGTTAGACGCCTCCCATAAAATACGTGTTCAACACAAAGTTAAGAGATGTTCACGTTCATTTTGCTTTAAAACATACAATTATTACAATTAACACACCACTGTTAAATGTATATGTCTGCTTCTATGTGTCTTAAAAACGCTGATTGCTAACAAGTGACTAAATGAGACTACTTAACGTCAAAAGGCCAACCAAGATGGTGACATGCAACCATGCGACCTTGATGTTTGTAGCCTAACATTAGGTATTTACTTCTGGCGATTGCATTTACACTTCAACTATTATAAAGGTAGTGTAAATTTTGGGAGGTTATATTGCTGAACAATGCGAGTAAGTATCATAAACATGTGTTTGTCACAGATCTTGTTTTTAGCAAGAAAAACATCCCAAATTAGCCAAGCACTCAACAAGGGTTAGGGTAAATTAATCAGTGAAGAAGGGAAATGTAGTTATTGCACAACATAATACATTTGTTAGGACTGAGGTTATAGTGATAGAGCCCAAAAATAATCATTAAATGCCAATATGTTTCATCTTTTTCTTTATATCTATTTATAATTCACAACCTGATGTTTTTACACTGACAGTTCATTGTGTTTTTAGTGTTTAAATTGATGACCGATGTAAAATTAAATGTATTTGTGATATTGTCTTATTTAGTTATCTTTACAATCATAGGTACAATGTTTAGTTAAAGCCACAAGCAGACACTAGCTTCTAAATGTCAAGCATTGTTTACTGACATAATAGTTTCAGTACAGATTAAGTCTAATTCTGTATGACAGAAAACCAGAACAAAAATAAAACAATAATGTATCTGATATTGAGGAGCAAACACTGGGGCATGCATTTAAAAAGATGGTGATTTTTTCTATTCTCAATGTTTGGAAATTCCCACCTCCATTCCAAGTACAGAGATACAGGTATATGCAGCTATGCTGTCAGTGATGAGGCAACAAAGGCCTCAGTGAGTATAAATACCAGCACAATTTACTCTAAACCATCAGACAGGAGAAGAACTATAAAGAGCTGACAACGGTCACCAACACATCTGAAGAAATCGAGTTGAGTCAAAGCAGTCATACGATCCTAACATGAAGAGATTCTGTGTTGCAGTTGCAGTGGCCGTCGTGCTCACATTTATCTGTATTCAGGAGAGCTCTGCTGTCCCAGGACCTGAAGTAAGAACATGACTATTTTCGTTTTACTTATTAGCCATCAATGTTTCGTCAAAATGATAAATGTGGCTCCTACTGTATATCTTAATCAACAGGTGCAGGAGCTGGAGGAGCCAATGAGCAATGAAAGCCCAGTTACTGAACATGAAGAGACATCAGAGGACTCATGGAAGGTATTTTAAGCTCATTTAATAATCTTGGCTAGAAACATTGAGCTTATTAAAAAACTATTAAAAGTGTGTTGTCCCAACAAAGTGCCTTGATGCTATCCAATGTAGAATAGAGAATAATGAGAAAGAAGTTGCTGCAGAACCTCATGTTTATTTTCTCTCACACAGATGCCGTACAACATCAGAGAGAAGCGCAACAGTAAATGTAGAGTTTGCTGCAACTGCTGCTCCTTCCACAATGCCTGCGGATTGTGCTGCACATTTTGATTCCCGCACAAACAGCAACAACAAAATAGTCATTTGATCTAATTTTTCCTTAAATCAATTGTATTAACTGGATGTAAAATGTTGATGATGACTGGGTTTTGTCATGCTGTAGTTTATAGATGCTTGTGATCATCCATATAGTTTGTCAAATGTCTGCATAAACTAAAGTGTGTGGATAATAAATATTTACAACGCTACAAAAATGTTTGGTATCGTTTTTTAAATACTTGCTTTTAATGACACTTGTGGCTGTTCAGTGAACTTGTGCCCACAAATAAGGGTCAATAATATATTGCAGCTCCAAAGCACACATATACAAACACTATCATTGGTTTAAGGGCAACAAAGCAGGGCCAGCTCTAGGAACCCAATAGTCTGGCCTTGATTTAATGACTGAGTTGAAATAACACCAGGTGGATACTCAGATCTTGTACTTGAGTAAAAGTAAAAGTACCAAAGTGTAGGAATACTCTGTTACAAATAAAAGTCCTTCATTCAAAAGGTTACTCAAATGAAATTACAAAAGTATTAGCATCAAAATATACTTAAAAGTACCAAACTACTTTATTATGTAAATTGGTCAATCTCAGAATAATATGTTTAGATTATATTGATGCACTAAAGTGTTATCAAAGCTGGTAAAGGTGCAGCTAGTTTTAATAATAATAATAATAATAATACATTACATTTATATAGCGTTTGCCCTGGTGATTTCCTCGTGTGAATGACTTTGTATACTGCAGGGGAGCTTATGGATTTACTCCAGGTGTAACTAAAGTCTGATTTAAGACTTGATTATATTTCACATCACTAATCCAAAAGTAACTCAATATATTAAATCAATATATTGTAGTAGAAGTACAAGATTTACCTCTGAATTGTAGTGCAGTAGAAGTACAAAGTATAGCATAAAATGGATATACTCAAGTAAAGTACTATAAGTAGCTCAAGATTGTACTGAAGCACAGTACCTAAGTAATTTATTCAGTTGCTTCACACCTCTGAGTAACACCATTGGTCTGCTGAATGTTGGAGATCTACAGATCAGCAAAAGTAAAAAGCCACTGAATGCTATAACTGAACTGCATGACTTGTCAACACCGCTAAACTAAAGGTGGCTAATGTTTGGCGGGATGACGTTAAGTTGTCTAATTTAGTCACTTGTTAGCCACCGCCATCTTTATGACACTTAGAAACTTCGGACATTCACCAGTGGGGTATTAACCAACCCTTAGATGCATAAGTGGGTCTTTTTTGACCCGGTGAGGTAGTTTTCTTAGAGTATCTTTGTAATTACATTTTTTAATCATTTCATATTCCAGCTATTCCTCAAAAAACATGGTTTGGAGATCATGTCATTCAAATGTTTTATTTACATTTTATACAGTTTAAGAAATTGTAGTTTTCGTATTACTACCCCAAGCTTCCATAAGTGGGTCTTTTTTGACCCGGTGAGGTGGTTTTCTTGAAGTGTCTTTGTAATTACATTTTTTTTATAATTTCATATTCCAGCTATTCCTCAAAAAACATGCTTTGGATATCATGCCATTCACATTTTAAATTTAAATTTTATACATTTTAAGAAATTGTAGTTTTTGTATTTCTACCCCAAGCTTCCATAAGTGGGTCAAAAATGACCCACATGTCTTGTCTATGGAATTTCGTTTTTTTTTCAAAATGTAAAACAAATATTTTTTAATATATTAAATATTTCTAGTGTGAACCAAAATATAATACTAAATATTATACAAGTGATTTTTCTTAGCCAAAATGACAAAAATGGCATAAAAACACATATTATTCTAATACGGGTCCTTTTTGACCCACTTATGGAAGAGTGTGGGGTCCAGTCACTCGTACATCTAAGGGTTAAGTATTTTATGTTGTAGAAATAAACGTGAATATCTTTTAAGCTTGTGTTACCATAGACCTTATTTCAAGCATCTACCCTAAAACCTAAAACATAGACTTCGATACAAGGGAGACCTGAAATTCTAAATGCTAACGCATTTCTGTTGTGAAACTTTTTATTTTACACCTGACTATTTAATAAAGATTTTATTAGCAAAATGATCAAACACTTTTGAAAGTTCAATAAATACAACAACATTACATGTAAGGTAATAATCTAGGGCCCTATTTAGATTTTTCATGATCAGGATATGATGTGCCATAAATGTAATTCCTAAAAGGAAAAAAACAACAACAATAAAGCAGTTTATTTAATTACATTAGAGTGTCTCCCCTTACTCAGTATTGAGCATCTTTGGCAGAAAGCCCTTTATCTCTAGATAGGCTTTTAACTGCATTGCATTTCACTGCCGTTTCTATTCATTTTTAGAACAATTGCTAAAAGTTGTTGTTTGAGTGCACTTTATCATATTTCTTTGCACATTGGACTACTGTATAGGGCCAATACTGATGTTTTAACTTCAAAAATGGCATCCCAGATCTTCTATGATCAGGACAGAGGAGGAGTGGGTTGAAAGTGTGTTTTTTGTTTGTTTTTATCCCTTTCTCATTCCAGCATTTATTTTATTAGACTGTCCAAATCAGAAGACAATGTTTCCATCACAGCTATGATTTAGGCTTTCTGCCAAATAAAAAGGCATGCAATAAAAGCACACAATGATTAAAAGAATGATTTGGGGCTTTGAAATAACCAGTCAGCTCTGGAAACAAGATTTCACATGTTCATACTGATAGCACCTGCTATGCTGCAGTTCAAATAGGAGTTTACATGTTAAAAAACAAAAAACAAACAGGTGATTAACAAAACATTTAAATATAACCAAATGAATATAACATTACAAATATTGAGTGGGTAGATTACAACACATGGAGCCATCCACGGTGCTGTTTGTTTATGCTCACATGGTTTGATGACAAATAAATGCCATGCATGGCAACTTTCAAAATATAAAACAAAATGGACCTCTGAAAAATGCTTATAGCTGGAAAATAAGAAGTCAGTGTTTATCATCGCAGGACATGAAGTTCTTATTCAAATAGTGTCATGGTAACACTCGTACTTCAGCAGGAAAAATATCCCAAATTAGCCAATCACACAGGTCAACAGGTTTTGAGTAAATAGGTGAGTAACGTAGGGAATTGTAGTTATTGCACAACGTACTGTATTTGTTAAGATGGAGGACATATTGATGAAAGTAATGTTCCACATTTATTTATCAAATACCTAAATGTTTTTAATTTTTATAACATTCGCAAACTTATGTTTGAGATAAGAAAAGATAAGATAAACCTTTATTGATCTCTTTAGGAAAATGTTGGGATCTAATTAGCAACTGCAACAAGGGTGAAACACAGGACATACACACAAATATAATAATAATAATAATACAAATAATAATAATAATAATGATAATAATAATAATAATAATAATAACGATAATTATAATATCAATAATGAAAGTAAAGAAGTGCAAGAAATAAAAATACCTAAAGAAATATGTACAAAATGTACAGTATACATTAGAATTAAATGTTTTTACACTTGATTAGTTGTATTGTTTGAATGCTGACCAATATAAAATATGACTACACTATTCCATTATGCTTTTCTCAATAGTTCGCCTTATTTTAATATCTTTACATTTATGTTACACTGTTTAACTGAAGCCAAGCAAACACAAGCTTTAACATTTCAAACAACATTTAACATGTCCTTATATTTTGCGCATAGATGTACAGAGGAAGATTATAGTCGTTTTTGTGATATTGTTGAACAGACACTTACATTTCAAATTCTCATAGTACTGGAATTTCCTACCTCCATTCCCAGCAAGGAGAGAGATGCAAGCCCATCCTGGCAGCTTCATGCTGTCAGTGATGAGGCAACAGAGGCCTCAGTGAGTATAAATGACAGCACATTCTACTCTCAACCATCACACAGGAGAAGAACTACAAAGAGCTGACAACGGTCACCAACAGATCTGAAGAAATCTATTCGACCTAAATCAATCCTCCTAAGATGAAGACATTCTGGGTTGCAGTCGCAGTGGCCGTCGTGCTCACTTGTATCTGTATGGAGGAGAGCTCTGCTGTCCCAGTAATTGAAGTAAGATCTTGACTATTCCTATTCACTTATTAGTTTGTGTCAAAATGCTAAAATGTGGCTCCTACTGTAAATGTTCATCAACAGGTGCCGGATGAGGAAGAGCCAATGAGCTATGACTATCCACTTACTGAACATGAGGAGCCCTCAGACGACTCATGGATGGTATGTTAAGCTAACTGAATCAATTGAAATATAAAGCTAATTTGTGTGTTGTCCCAATAAAGTGCCCTGATGCTCTCCAATGAAGAATAAAGAATAAACGGTGAATAAAGATGCTGCAGATGAACTCATTGCTCATGTTGTATCTCTCACACAGATGCCGTACAGCCCCAGAGCAAGGCGTCCCCGCCGCAAGTGTAAATTTTGCTGCAACTGCTGCAGCGACATCTGTCAAACGTGCTGCACAAGGAGATTCTGAGGATTCCTGCACCAACAACAACTGTTGCAAAATTCTGAAGATTCCTAGATTTCATCATGTGCTAGACAACTGATAGTGCAGTTTGTTATACAATAAACTTAAATATGACTATATGAAATTGTGTGAAAGTGTTTTAATTAAAATTATAAGTAATGTCTCACACACCTGTCAATTGCTATGACAAGTCAAAAATGTCCACATGCCTATGGAGATTTGATGGCCACCACACAACTCATTTGAATGTTGGCAATCCTTCTGGACACCATTTAGTTTTTTCTTTTTATAGCTGTACTAGCTATTTCTTCTTCTCATGGAGATGTCAGCTCATTTCATACATCACACTTACAGCTTAGTAATGCCAGCAGTATATTAGCTTTGGGTTGTGATACACACATTTAGTAAACTTGTGTACGTTCACATTGAGTTTACCTTAACTCAGTGTAGTCTCGTTTTTTTTTCTTTTTCTGAGTTACCAGAGCAGGTGGAGCTGCTGCTGGTTGCTTCTGCTGGAGAGACGTATTGGCAAAGAGAAGCAAAATATGCACCCTCTAAAGCAGAAATTTAAATACAGTGGCCAATCGGAATGTACCAAGTGCTACATTAAGGGGGGGATGGTATTTTGTTGTTTTGGAGATTTTATTTCTAACCCTCCGTATATAGGTTTGTTGCTGATTTTGTTTTTGTAAATTGTTAACATATCAAATGATGGACACTGATGGACTATATTTTCATTTCATTTCAAACTTTAATTTATCCAGGTGTATCCCTTGAGATCATTGATCTCTTTTTAAAGGGAGACCTGCAGCAGTAGTTCCACATGAAACATAAACACATAAAACAACAGAACAACAAAAAGGACATCATACAGCATCATTACAGGGATTACAATTTACAATAACTATCCACATGAACAGGTACCAACAGCATCCGATTGAGTAGCATCCAATTGAGCTTTAAAAACATTTGGTGGCACCAGATTCCTCAGTTTCCATTTCAATTGCAGACTATTCCAAGACAGAGGAGCTGCTTATCTAAAAGCTTTCTTCCCTAAGACAGTCTTAGCAGTTGGCACATTCAATAAAACCACAGCACGCGATCTCAGGCAGTAGCCACTTACAATTCACCGTGAGATCAGGGAGCAGATGTAGGATGGAAGTTTTCCTAACATGGCTTTGTATATAAAAATGTACCAGTGACTGAGCCTCTGTACAGTTAGTGAAGGCAAACCTGCCCTTGGATACAGGGTACAGTGATGGGTTAATACTTGACATGTCCCGTTTTGTTCTATTTTAGTTTTGTGTTACCCCTTTCTTTCAGCTTCAGTTCCATTTGTTTAGTTTAGCTTAAGTTAGCATTTTATGAAATATGCTAAAATATATTTTATCTAAAGTTGGCAGCTGTGATTCAAATGAGAGCTGTAGATGTATTACAATGACTTAAATTGGAAATAAAATGAATATGCAAAACGAAAAAA
Source organism: Notothenia rossii (assembly GCF_949606895.1). Lineage (NCBI taxonomy): Eukaryota > Metazoa > Chordata > Actinopteri > Perciformes > Nototheniidae > Notothenia > Notothenia rossii. The sequence continues at coordinate 30,079,235 of NC_136905.1, forward strand.
GAAGGGATACTGCAAACTGAGATGATGTGGGACATTTTTAATTTTGCAAGACTGCTATGATGCTTGTATTCAATGTTATATTCACAATATGTTGCGGCTTTGTTCAAAGTAGAACTATTAATACATTATGAAATGTACAACAACACTGTTGAATGCTCTGCCAGAGGAAATGTTTGCACATTGTAGTGGGCTGTGTAAATAGGACTAAACTGACAATTCCTAACATGATTATTCAAATGTTACACTTAGATATTTACAATGAGGTTTTATTAAATAAAACGGATGTAGGACATTTAAAATAGACTTAAAGACAGGATGTCAAGTTAAAAAATGTAAAACTTAATATTACTTAAAACATTGGAAAATATAAACTTTTAATCTGATAAACATATGTATAATACAAAAAACATAATTTTCCTAAAAAACATTTCTAAACAAGATTTAAAAGTGAAATGACTAAAGTGACAATTATTCTGTCAACATGACTATCTATCGTGTTACATTGAGGCCTTTCTCTTAAAAAAAATGTGTTCATAAATAAAAAGAATGAAACGTTTAAAGTATAACTTTCTGAGGGTGATGCTTCAAAGAGATATTTTAAAACACAACAAAAAAAGGTGATTTGCAAGTAAATGTGGAGCCTTCCTGGTAGGCCTACTGTTTGTTGAAATAACGAGTTTATTTGAATCAGGTCAGAAGCTTTATCAGTAAACATGACATTGCAGAAAGAAGGGAATTTTTGTTATTGCAAAATATATTTGAAAAGACTGAAGTTACCGAAAACGTAAAGATTAACTGCACATTGCTAACTTTATTGACTTATTTAGGTTTTCAATATGATTGTTTTACAACCAGGCAATTAAACAAAAATAATAGATGTTTTTGCTGATAACTGGATATCACTTTAGTTATGTTCATGCCAACATGTCTTCTGATGTTTTATATATGACATTGGTGTATGCTTTATAGGTAACAAATGCCAAGACATCGAGATCAATTTTGCACTACTAAACATAATGCAGCAATTTAATAAGAAATCAAAAGCATTTTGTAAATTGTTATTTTTTAAATATAACAGGTAACGTTTTTTATTCATTAATATGAATGCTATCCCAATCTGTGTTTGAGTGTGCTGCAAATTTTGATTGGAAATTATGCAAGATTCTGAATGTACTTAACAAACAATACAGCAGAGTTAAGAGAATAAATATGAATCTTACTACAACAGTGTGGAAAGTGTTTTGATTCCAAAAAGAAATAAACGTTTTCATGTGTGAAATGACTACATTGATAATACTTCTGTTAATATGACACAATATCATATTATTATTATTATTATACAATAATATTCACAATAATGGATTTAGATATCTAAAGCTGGGATAGTGTAGGATTTAGCTTTTTAAAGAAATGGAGGATATGGTAAAGTTAAGATTTTATAAAACGCCCTGAATTAGACATGAAAGCCCAACGACATATAATGAAAATAAAGTATGTCCTGTTAAGGAAAATATAAGGAAGAGATGTAAAGATGCTTGTAAAGTGCGTCTGCGATGTAATAGGGAGAGTGTTCCACAATAAGTGCTGTGTAGTAAAGTGATAAAAGCTTAATTTAAGATGAGTCAAAATAATTAAGTGCTATATTCTGTTAAAATGACTATTCAGATGTTACACTTAACATAGGTTTAGATATTTACATTGAGGTGTAATGCAAAACTGGGGTACTGTAGTGTAAGAGAGTTTTAAATTGTATTGATGTCAGTAATAGAAGAAAAAAAAAGTGTTCATATTTTTATATAATGAAACAGCTAAAATATTACTTGCTGAAGCTTCATTTTCATCTGAGAAAAAGGTTTAATAAAATGTATTAAAAAAGCTGTTTATTCCAGTTGATGTGGAGCCATTCCTGGTGCCATTTGTTGATGCTGACAAGTTTTTTCAAAAATCCAGCTCTCGGTTCACAAGCATTGTCAGTAAATAGGAGAAAATGAGAGAAGTCCAGGGACTATGGATTTTTTTAGATACATTTGGTAAGACTGAAGTTACCAAATAATAAATGTCCGCTGACTTTATCCCCTGCACATCACGTTGTTTTAACATTATTGCTTTTTGGACCGAAAAAAAAGGGTGAATGACCATTGCTGGGAAATGTTTATTCCCAGCATCCCATTCCCTGCTGTCCTGTAAATGTTGTCAATGATGAGGCAACAGACTGACAGATAACAATGAGTACAAATACAACGTTTCATACTCAACTATCAGACAGGAGAAGAAGAGACATAGTAAGAGTCAAAGGGTTCAACAACAAATCTCCTAACATGAAAACATTCTGTGTTGCAGCTGCAGTGGCCGTCGTGCTCACATTTATCTGTATTCAGGAGAGCTCTGCTGTCCCAGGACCTGAAGTAAGAACATGACTATTTTCGTTTTACTTATTAGCCATCAATGTTTCGTCAAAATGATAAATGTGGCTCCTACTGTATATCTTAATCAACAGGTGCAGAAGCTGGAGGAGCCAATGAGCAATGAAAGCCCAGTTACTGAACATGAAGAGACATCAGAGGACTCATGGAAGGTATTTTAAGCTCATTTAATAATCTTGGCTAGAAACATTGAGCTTATTAAAAAACTATTAAAAGTGTGTTGTCCCAACAAAGTGCCTTGATGCTCTCCAATGTAGAATAGAGAATAATGAGAAAGAAGTTGCTGCAGAACCTCATGTTTATTTTCTCTCACACAGATGCCGTACAACATCAGAGAGAAGCGCAACAGTAAATGTAGAGTTTGCTGCAACTGCTGCTCCTTCCACAATGCCTGCGGATTGTGCTGCACATTTTGATTCCCGCACCAACAGCAACAACAAAATAGTCATTTGATCTAATTTTTCCTAAATTAATTGTATTAACTGGATGTAAAATGTTGATGATGACTGGGTTTTGTCATGCTGTAGTTTATAGATGCTTGTGATCATCCATATAGTTTGTCAAATGTCTGCATAAACTAAAGTGTGTTGATAATAAATATTTACAACGCTACAAAAATGTTTGGTATCGTTTTTAAATACTTGCTTTTAATGACACTTGTGGCTGTTCAGTGAACTTGTGCCCACAAATAAGGGTCACTAATATATTGCAGCTCCAAAGCACACATATACAAACACTATCATTGGTTTAAGGGCAACAAAGCAGGGCCAGCTCTAGGAACCCAATAGTCTGGCCTTGATTTAATGACTGAGTTGAAATAACACCAGGTGGATACTCAGATCTTGTACTTGAGTAAAAGTAAAAGTATCAAAGTGTAGGAATACTCTGTTACAAATAAAAGTCCTTCATTCAAAAGGTTACTCAAATGAAAGTACAAAAGTATTAGCATCAAAATATACTTAAAGTACCAAACTACTTTATTATGTAAATTGGTCAATCTCAGAATAATATGTTTAGATTATATTGATGCACTAAAGTGTTATCAAAGCTGGTAAAGGTGCAGCTAGTTTTAATAATAATAATAATAATACATTACATTTATATAGCGCTTGTCCTGGTGATTTCCTGGTGTGAATGACTTTGTATACTGCAGGGGAGCTTATGGATTTACTCCAGGTGTAACTAAAGTCTGATTTAAGACTTGATTATATTTCACATCGCTAATCCAAAAGTAACTCAATATATTAAATCAATATATTGTAGTAGAAGTACAAGATTTACCTCTGAATTGTAGTGCAGTAGAAGTACAAAGTATAGCATAAAATGGATATACTCAAGTAAAGTACTATAAGTAGCTCAAGATTGTACTGAAGCACAGTACCTAAGTAATTTATTCAGTTGCTTCACACCTCTGAGTAACACCATTGGTCTGCTGAATGTTGGAGATCTACAGATCAGCAAAAGTAAAAAGCCACTGAATGCTATAACTGAACTGCATGACTTGTCAACACCGCTAAACTAAAGGTGGCTAATGTTTGGCGGGATGACGTTAAGTTGTCTAATTTAGTCACTTGTTAGCCACCGCCATCTTTATGACACTTAGAAACTTCGGACATTCACCAGTGGGGTATTAACCAACCCTTAGATGCATAAGTGGGTCTTTTTTGACCCGGTGAGGTGGTTTTCTTAGAGTATCTTTGTAATTACATTTTTTAATCATTTCATATTCCAGTTATTCCTCTAAAAACATGGTTTGGAGATCATGTCATTCAAATGTTTTATTTACATTTTAAGAAATTGTAGTTTTCGTATTACTACCCCAAGCTTCCATAAGTGAAATTCTAAATGCTAACCCATTTCTGTTGTGAAACTTTTTATTTTACACCTGAATATTTAATAAAGATTTCATTAGCAAAATGATCAAACACTTTTGAAAGTTCAATAAATACAACAACATTACATGTAAGGTAATAATCTAGGGCCCTATTTAGATTTTTCATGATCAGGATATGATGTGCCATAAATGTTATTCCTAAAAGGAAAAAAACAACAACAATAAAGCAGTTTATTTAATTACATTAGAGTGTCTCCCCTTACTCAGTATCGAGCATCTTTGGCAGAAAGCCCTTTATCTCTAGATAGGCTTTTAACTGCATTGCATTTCACTGCCGTTTCTATTCATTTTTAGAACAATTGCTAAAAGTTGTTGTTTGAGTGCACTTTATCATATTTCTTTGCACATTGGACTACTGTATAGGGCCAATACTGATGTTTTATCTTCACAAATGGCATCCCAGATCTTCTATGATCAGGACAGAGGAGGAGTGGGTTGAAAGTGTGTTTTTTTTTGTTTTTATCCCTTTCTCATTCCAGCATTTATTTTATTAGACTGTCCAAATCAGAAGACAATGTTTCCATCACAGCTATGATTTAGGCTTTCTGCCAAATAAAAAGGCATGCAATAAAAGCACACAATGATTAAAAGAATGATTTGGGGCTTTGAAATAACCAGTCAGCTCTGGAAACAAGATTTCACATGTTCATACTGATAGCACCTGCTATGCTGCAGTTCAAATAGGAGTTTACATGTTAAAAAACAAAAAACAAACAGGTGATTAACAAAACATTTAAATATAACCAAATTAATATAACATTACAAATATTGAGTGGGTAGATTACAACACATGGAGCCATCCACGGTGCTGTTTGTTTATGCTCACATGGTTTGATGACAAATAAATGCCATGTATGGCAACTTTCAAAATATAAAACAAAATGGACCTCTGAAAAATGCTTATAGCTGGAAAATAAGAAGTCAGGGTTTATCATCGCAGGACATGAAGTTCTTATTCAAATAGTGTCATGGTTACACTCGTACTTTAGCAAGAAAAATATCCCAAATTAGCCAATCACACAGGTCAACAGGTTTTGAGTAAATAGGTGAGTAACGTAGGGAATTGTAGTTATTGCACAACGTACTGTATTTGTTAAGATGGAGGACATATTGATGAAAGTAATGTTCCACAGTTATTTATCAAATACCTAAATGTTTTTAATTGTTATAACATTCGCAAACTTATGTTTGAGATAAGAAAAGATAAGATAAACCTTTATTGATCTCTTTGGGAAAATGTTGGGATCTAAGTAGCAACTGCAACAAGGGTTAAACACAGGACATACACACAAATATAATAATAATAATAATAATAATAATAATAATAAAAATAATAATAATAATAATAATGATAATGATAATAATAATACAAATAATAATAATAATGATAATGATAATAATAATAATAATAATAATAATAATGACAATAATAATAATAATAATAATAACGATAATTATAATATCAATAATGAAAGTAAAGAAGTGCAAGAAATAAAAATACCTAAAGAAATATGTACAAAATGTACAGTATACATTAGAATTAAATGTTTTTACACTTGATTAGTTGTATTGTTTGAATGCTGACCAATATAAAATATGACTACACTATTTCATTATGCTTTTCTCAATAGTTCGCCTTATTTTAATATCTTTACATTTATGTTACACTGTTTAACTGAAGCCAAGCAAACACAAGCTTTTACATTTCAAACAACATTTAACATGTCCTTATATTTTGCGCATAGATGTACAGAGGAAGATTATAGTCGTTTTTATGATATTGTTGAACAGACACTTACATTTCAAATTCTCATAGTACTGGAATTTCCCACCTCCATTCCCAGCAAGGAGAGAGATGCAAGCCCATCCTGGCAGCTTCATGCTGTCAGTGATGAGGCAACAGAGGCCTCAGTGAGTATAAATGACAGCACATTCTACTCTCAACCATCACACAGGAGAAGAACTACAAAGAGCTGACAACGGTCACCAACAGATCTGAAGAAATCTAGTCGACCTAAATCAATCCTCCTAAGATGAAGACATTCTGGGTTGCAGTCGCAGTGGCCGTCGTGCTCACATTTATCTGTATTCAGGAGAGCTCTGCTGTCCCAGGACCTGAAGTAAGAACATGACTATTTTCGTTTTACTTATTAGCCATCAATGTTTCGTCAAAATGATAAATGTGGCTCCTACTGTATATCTTAATCAACAGGTGCAGAAGCTGGAGGAGCCAATGAGCAATGAAAGCCCAGTTACTGAACATGAAGAGACATCAGAGGACTCATGGAAGGTATTTTAAGCTCATTTAATAATCTTGGCTAGAAACATTGAGCTTATTAAAAAACTATTAAAAGTGTGTTGTCCCAACAAAGTGCCTTGATGCTCTCCAATGTAGAATAGAGAATAATGAGAAAGAAGTTGCTGCAGAACCTCATGTTTATTTTTCTCTCACACAGATGCCGTACAACATCAGAGAGAAGCGCAACAGTAAATGTAGAGTTTGCTGCAACTGCTGCTCCTTCCACAATGCCTGCGGATTGTGCTGCACATTTTGATTCCCGCACCAACAGCAACAACAAAATAGTTATTTGATCTAATTTTTCCTAAATCAATTGTATTAACTGGATGTAAAATGTTGATGATGACTGGGTTTTGTCATGCTGTAGTTTATAGATGCTTGTGATCATCCATATAGTTTGTCAAATGTCTGCATAAACTAAAGTGTGTTGATAATAAATATTTACAACGCTACAAAAATGTTTGGTATCGTTTTTAAATACTTGCTTTTAATGACACTTGTGGCTGTTCAGTGAACTTGTGCCCACAAATAAGGGTCAATAATATATTGCAGCTCCAAAGCACACATATACAAACACTATCATTGGTTTAAGGGCAACAAAGCAGGGCCAGCTCTAGGAACCCAATAGTCTGGCCTTGATTTAATGACTGAGTTGAAATAACACCAGGTGGATACTCAGATCTTGTACTTGAGTAAAAGTAAAAGTATCAAAGTGTAGGAATACTCTGTTACAAATAAAAGTCCTTCATTCAAAAGGTTACTCAAATGAAAGTACAAAAGTATTAGCATCAAAATATACTTAAAGTACCAAACTACTTTATTATGTAAATTGGTCAATCTCAGAATAATGAAGCTCAGCGCAAGTTCAGGCAGGAAGACCTATCACTTCGTATACACAAGTTATTGAGCCGTTTCCGCTCTACATCCTGAACTCCTCCCTTCGATGCAATGCACTTCCGTTTTGGCGGACTGGGTTTGTTTTGCTAGCTAGCTCCGTTGTGCCGACAAAGCACTAATATCGCAGAGACAAAGAGGATATAACAATTACAACATGAAGAAAAGTGGTTCGGGAACTACGTGTGCGGTAGTTGGCTGCAATCACTCGAGAAAGCACCTGAACGAGTGGTTAGATAGAGAGTGCTACGACCACAAACCAGCACCCAGCACCCAGCCATGTTGTTCATTAAATACAGATAAACACAACAAATACTGCATGCATTGTATTTTTTAATATTATATATGAATATTTTCATAGTGATGTAATTGTGTGGGCTGCTTTTATATTTTTATTTGTAATACCTGTTAGGATTAAACATGTGATCTTTCTTGTTGAAGCCATTTCTTTAGTTTCCTCTAAACAATTAATTAATTCAGTGTTATTTATGTACAGTATGAGCTTAATATGAATGATGAACTGTGTTAAAAGAAATTGTAGCACTCTAAGGAACATATGAAATGCAATAATGCAATAACAGTGCAATAATGAAATTAAATTACATCAAACTTTATTTTCACTCAAACAGTACAGGCACATATGATATATTGCACATCATAAAGAGATCATGTAAATTGTGCATTATGTAAACAACAGACAACTGTTGGCTCCTGTGGGCATGACCTAAATAAGGCAGTTTATTTTGGTTTTAAAATGCTGAGATATTTACTGCAGAACTGTAACCTTCCCTCAACAAAATCGTCAACAATTTTCGGGAGCATGTGGGCAAAGTAGAATGTGCGCAGCCTTATGATATGCCTTCAGACTGTCCATTGCTTTTCCATCTATTGCCATGGATTGAACGAAGTAGGAGCACATTTTGCTGTACGTTATGCTGGGCCACGTCGTCATGTTATCCTCCCAGTTTTGCACTGAATTCGGATGGGGGAGAGTAACGCCATCTCCAGTCAAAGAAGTAGAATCGTGTTCCCAAGCTAGCATCACTGTTAGCATCGAAATCGCTGTGTTTACACCAGTGCCCGTCTGACTGTTTACACCGGTTTACACCGACAGACGCTGTGCAAAAGACTTTCGGCGGAAATGAAGTGCATTTGTGTAGGGTTATGGCGCTACCCGTGGTTTGTCGCGTAAACTTGTCTATTGCGCGTCATGGCAATACTCGCTCCCTTCACTAAAGGATAGGGAGTGCCACTCCCCACTCCTCAGCTAACCTATCACTTCCCTCCATTCACAAGCCTAATCATCGCACCTGTTAATCCCTCTATATATACTCTCCCCTTTTCCATCAGCTGTCTTCCAGGTGTCAACGTGCAAGCAGCAGCAGGGCTTCGTCCCAGCTCCGGGTATTAATTCATCAGCTCCGCAGTCTTGCGGATTAAGCTACAGGGGGCGTTCCCCAGTTGGCTAGCGGTTCTAGCCGGCCACCCCGCAAACCCGGATGCGGAAGAAAAAGACAAGGATACTGAGCTCCACGGAAGTTCCTCCGGCTTAATGGAAATGGGCTACTTCAGGCAAACAATTGACACACGCCTTCAGTCTCTCGAGAGGGCATCACTGGCATCAGGGCCGCTCAAATGCGGCGCTTCCGGCCTTCACGCGGAACGGGCCCTCATCGCTTGCGAAGCTTCACCCACTTCCGGCTTCAACCACAACCCCTCTTGCAGGCAGGCAGGGCTCAAGCTACATCTCATCGAAGCTACTTCTCCTCCCGGCTCAGTAGCAGTACTGGTCTCTAAGTGCGTCTTAGGTGGCAAGCAGGTAGTGATGGCGAGATGAAGCCTTATGAAGCTTTGAAGCTTTCCAGCAATTGGTTCGCAAAGGGTTCATGTCATGAGGCTTCATCATGGGCTTCATTTGAACATAAACCCCTGCTGGTCAAAGCGTGTAAAACAGGCAAATTGGAAATCTCAACAGTTGCGCTCTATCTCTTACCGAGTTCCCAATGAGTAAAGCCTTAGAATAACTCTAAACAACGGACATAAAATCCTATTTCATGTTAACAATATTGTTTTCATTCCAGTTGAACGACTGCGTTTGAAAAGCCTATAGGAGGCTGGTAAACATTGCAAAGAGGGATTCGTATTCCTTAATATTATCCATAAACGTAACCACGTTGTAGCCTGAGAAGGCTAAACCATATCAGGAATACATTTATTAACTGCATTATCTCATTTAGCTGTAGCTTCTATAAGCAAACCCTGCGGTCGTGGGTCGGCTGCTTTCCAGCGAGCCACAGGCCACACGCTGAATCTACCCAAAAAAAAAAAAAAACACTGGATATATCTTATCTGCATTTATTCATTTATTTATTCATGTTTTATTCCTACATTTATTTATGCTTGTATCTATTTATACGTATGACATTTTCCGACCTCTATATAAGTGAGGGTCTGAGCTCTTTTAATTCCATCGTGTCACCAGCGGACCCGGGTACAGGAGGGGTAATATGGTTTTTGTTATACATCCATGGGTATATGAGCGTTGTGGCTCAACGGTTCAAATGAATCGCTTCCCGAAGCAGTCACGTGGTATCGACAGGCAGCGAGGTTCGCCTGTCATCGATGACGTCACTGGCCCAAAATGATGCAAGCCTCGATACATGCTTCACAAAAAGATTGGGGATTACTCGACACACGCTCCGAAGCCTCGGCGCAATACGTAACATCACTACTAGCAGGTTCAGCGCACAGCAGGCTCGCCTCCTTTCCCTGCGCCTCACCGCTAAAACAGGTAAGAAAAGAGAAGAAAGAAAAGAGTAAAGGAAAGAAGGAGAAAAGAAGAAGAAAGAGAAAAGCAAAAGAAGAGAAGAACGAAGAAGAAGAGAGAAAGAGAAGAAGAAAAAGGAGAGAGGAAAAAAGAGAGAATATCGTTGCTTTAGTTTAGGGCTAAGGTGAGTTCCAGGCAGTGTCGGGTGTAACGCGTTACAGCATGGAGTTATGCAGTTCGGGTAACTACTACCCGTCACAATGCTCAGTAAGTACCGCAGTTTCAAGCTTCACACAGCCACGGATGCTGCCCATCCGTGGTTTTTGGGGGTTTCTTTCAGGGAGAAAGAGATGTTCATGTAAGATGATAGAAGACAGTCTAATCACCCAACCAGCACATCAGCATCTACGTCTCACGTGGCGTAATTAAACTGCTAATTAAGCTAGTCCTATACCAGGGCTCGATAGTAACGGTTGCCATTGGCAACCATTTGGAAATGTCAACCACTTCTTGGACTGATGGCAACCAGTTTTTAACCTAAGAAATAAGGACAGCAAACGTGCACCCCAAAATAGATAAATGTTCATATTCGTTTAAGAGTGATATTTAATTGTTGTGACCAGTCGGAACCTGATACTTAAATTGCACGTGCATTGGCGTGATTACAGAGCCAGAAGCGATGCACGTTTACTCGCGTGCGCGGTGCGCCGTTTGTTTGTTTTACAACAAAATGGGGAAGCAAAAATAAGTTGCTTGACTGTGATAAAAGTTCAGCCAACACCTCAACTTCTCCAATGAATGTTCAAAGTGATTCAACTGATGGAGCGTAAGGTAAAACCCGAACGAAAAACAAAGAGGAATGTTTTCTATTCACTTCCGGTAAAAGTTCCTTCAAAATAAGAGTCCCGATCTTATTACTACAAAATAAAAGTGCAAAACGAAACTTTACCATAGAAAATGGTTGCATTAAATTATAATCACTCTATAAAAAGGTAACACATTTTAAATATAGTTAGACATATTAAAGGTAATTTACAGCATCAATAATTAATATCAAATGTTTAACTATGAATGGTTTTCATTTATTTAACATTAGAAATGTATTAGTCTGGCCAATCCAAGACTTCATGCTGAAGGGCCAATGGGTCTATGGTGGGGGTCAGCACAAAGGTCAAGAAAACCCACATTTGGAAGGGAGACAACGGATGATCAAGAAACTGGTGACTTGCTCAATTCATTTGGGAGGGATCTATGAAGACAGGACAACAGCAGCACTACTGGTATTTTGTATACCAGCAATTGAGGGTGGACAAGTTTACTACCACTTAGGTTCAAATAAGTGCGTTAATTACTTATTGTAAAGCATTTGAACATTCTCGTGTCACATGTTCATCATTAAGTGGATGTATAACTGTATAGCATCTTAATTATTTAAAATATAAGGTATCAAAAAGGGCAACCGTATTTTCAGTTGGCAACCAAAAGCGGATGCCTGGTTGCCAGCCTGGCAACCACTTTTAAAAGTTAGCGTTGAGCCCTGCCTATATCATGGGTCATGTCTCAGCATTTACCTAAGCAAATATTATTTCATGCTGCTCATATTGCACTCATATATTTGGTTTCATGCTCACATGGCTTATGTTAAGCAGGGTATGATATTCATGCATCATTGTACTCAAGCTAACAGCCGCATTACATTGTCTACATCTCCCTCTTCGCCGGGCATCGGCTCGTGCCGGCTATCCAAGATCTCTCCAGTTTACCTCTGGTAAACATGCATATAACTGGTGGTGGTGTCTTAAGAGCATTTCAGGGCTCGTTCAGGATAGGTGCAGCAAACCTGCCGCAATCAAGGTAATTGTTCCTCTTCCCTACAACAACCGCTTCTCATCCTACATTCGTCCGAACGCCAGTGCCGTGCTGGCTATCCAAAGGTCTCTCCAACCTTCAAATTGGTACGTATGCATATAACTGGTGGTGGTTCTTAGCATGTCAGCACGTATATTCGCCCCGCGGCTCATGTTTATCCTTGCATGTCTAACCCTGTACGTCCAGGTTGTAACCTTCGGGTCTGTATAAAATGTGTCCCTGCGAAGTCAGGTTGCCCCGTACGTCCGGGATGACCTGTATGTCCGGGATGCCCCGTACGTCCGGGATGCCCCGTACGTCCGGGATGCCCCGTACGTCCGGGACGCCCCGTACGTCCGGGACGCCCCGTACGTCCGGGACGCCCCGTACGTCCGGGACGCCCCGTACGTCCGGGACGCCCCGTACGTCCGGGACGCCCCGTATGTCCGGGAAGCACTGTACGTCCAGGGAGGATGCCTAAATCCCCACATGTATTAACCTCTCTTTTCATCCATAGATTTCCACTGCATCCCACAAGGTAAGATTTCATCACGTTCAGTACTTCATACCTTCACTTCTTTTGGGGGTTCATCGGAAACGGTTCTTCCCTTCCCGAATGACATCCTACAAAACCTGGGCCTAATCGCCAAACACCATTTCATTCACTTGTTATAAACTGTCATCATTATGTTTCATTTATATAATGTGACCCGATAATAAACATGTATTCCATACATCACGTCTCTCCTGATTGAAATGAAGCTCAGCGCAAGTTCAGGCAGGAAGACCTATCACTTCGTATTGCGCGTCATGGCAATACTCGCTCCCTTCACTAAAGGATAGGGAGCGCCACTCCTCAGCTAACCTATCACTTCCCTCCATTCACAAGCCTAATCATCGCACCTGTTAATCCCTCTATATATGCTCTCCCCTTTTCCATCAGCTGTCTTCCAGGTGTCAACGTGCAACCCTCCTCCACCCCTTCGCCTCCTGCTTCCAACTCAGGGCCAAGCTCAACCTTCTCCCTTCCAACCGGACCTAACCACTTATCACCACCACCAGTGTCTAGACCCAGGGGGGTTCATCGGAAAAGGTTCTTCCCTTCCCGAATGACATCCTACAAAACCTGGGCCTAACCGCCAAACACCATTTCATTCACTTGTTATAAACTGTCATCATTATGTTTCATTTATATAATGTGACCCGATAATAAACATGTATTCCATACATCACGTCTCTCCTGATTGAAATATGTTTAGATTATATTGAGGCACTAAAGTGTTATCAAAGCTGGTAAAGGTGCAGCTAGTTTTAATAATAACAATAATAATAATACATTACATTTATATAGCGCTTGTCCTGGTGATTTCCTGGTGTGAATGACTTTGTATACTGCAGGGGAGCTTATGGATTTACTCCAGGTGTAACTAAAGTCTGATTTAAGACTTGATTATATTTCACATCACTAATCCAAAAGTAACTCAATATATTAAATCAATATATTGTAGAAGTACAAGATTTACCTCTGAATTGTAGTGCAGTAGAAGTACAAAGTATAGCATAAAATGGATATACTCAAGTAAAGTACTATAAGTAGCTCAAGATTGTACTGAAGCACAGTAGCCTACCTAAGTAATTTATTCAGTTGCTTCACACCTCTGAGTAACACCATTGGTCTGCTGAATGTTGGAGATCTACAGATCAGCAAAAGTAAAAAGCCACTGAATGCTATAACTGAACTGCATGACTTGTCAACACCGCTAAACTAAAGGTGGCTAATGTTTGGCGGGATGACGTTAAGTTGTCTAATTTAGTCACTTGTTAGCCACCGCCATCTTTATGACACTTAGAAACTTCGGACATTCACCAGTGGGGTATTAACCAACCCTTAGATGCATAAGTGGGTCTTTTTTGACCCGGTGAGGTGGTTCTCTTAGAGTATCTTTGTAATTACATTTTTTAATCATTTCATATTCCAGTTATTCCTCTAAAAACATGGTTTGGAGATCATGTCATTCAAATGTTTTATTTACATTTTAAGAAATTGTAGTTTTCGTATTACTACCCCAAGCTTCCATAAGTGAAATTCTAAATGCTAACCCATTTCTGTTGTGAAACTTTTTATTTTACACCTGACTATTTAATAAAGATTTCATTAGCAAAATGATCAAACACTTTTGAAAGTTCAATAAATACAACAACATTACATGTAAGGTAATAATCTAGGGCCCTATTTAGATTTTTCATGATCAGGATATGATGTGCCATAAATGTTATTCCTAAAAGGAAAAAAACAACAATAAAGCAGTTTATTTAATTACATTAGAGTGTCTCCCCTTACTCAGTATCGAGCATCTTTGGCAGAAAGCCCTTTATCTCTAGATAGGCTTTTAACTGCATTGCATTTCACTGCCGTTTCTATTCATTTTTAGAACAATTGCTAAAAGTTGTTGTTTGAGTGCACTTTATCATATTTCTTTGCACATTGGACTACTGTATAGGGCCAATACTGATGTTTTAACTTCACAAATGGCATCCCAGATCTTCTATGATCAGGACAGAGGAGGAGTGGGTTGAAAGTGTGTTGTTTTTTTTTCTATCCCTTTCTCATTCCAGCATTTATTTTATTAGACTGTCCAAATCAGAAGACAATGTTTCCATCACAGCTATGATTTAGGCTTTCTGCCAAATAAAAAGGCATGCAATAAAAGCACACAATGATTAAAAGAATGATTTGGGGCTTTGAAATAACCAGTCAGCTCTGGAAACAAGATTTCACATGTTCATACTGATAGCACCTGCTATGCTGCAGTTCAAATAGGAGTTTACATGTTAAAAAACAAAAAACAAACAGGTGATTAACAAAACATTTAAATATAACCAAATTAATATAACATTACAAATATTGAGTGGGTAGATTACAACACATGGAGCCATCCACGGTGCTGTTTGTTTATGCTCACATGGTTTGATGACAAATAAATGCCATGCATGGCAACTTTCAAAATATAAAACAAAATGGACCTCTGAAAAATGCTTATAGCTGGAAAATAAGAAGTCAGGGTTTATCATCGCAGGACATGAAGTTCTTATTCAAATAGTGTCATGGTAACACTCGTACTTTAGCAAGAAAAATATCCCAAATTAGCCAATCACACAGGTCAACAGGTTTTGAGTAAATAGGTGAGTAACGTAGGGAATTGTAGTTATTGCACAACGTACTGTATTTGTTAAGATGGAGGACATATTGATGAAAGTAATGTTCCACAGTTATTTATCAAATACCTAAATGTTTTTAATTGTTATAACATTCGCAAACTTATGTTTGAGATAAGAAAAGATAAGATAAACCTTTATTGATCTCTTTGGGGAAATGTTGGGATCTAAGTAGCAACTGCAACAAGGGTTAAACACAGGACATACACACAAATATAATAATAATAATAATAATAATAAAAATAATAATAAAAATAATAATAATAATAATGATAATGATAATAATAATACAAATAATAATAATAATGATGATAATAATAATAATAATAATGACAATAATAATAATAATAATAATAATAATAACGATAATTATAATATCAATAATGAAAGTAAAGAAGTGCAAGAAATAAAAATACCTAAAGAAATATGTACAAAATGTACAGTATACATTAGAATTAAATGTTTTTACACTTGATTAGTTGTATTGTTTGAATGCTGACCAATATAAAATATGACTACACTATTTCATTATGCTTTTCTCAATAGTTCGCCTTATTTTAATATCTTTACATTTATGTTACACTGTTTAACTGAAGCCAAGCAAACACAAGCTTTTACATTTCAAACAACATTTAACATGTCCTTATATTTTGTGCATAGATGTACAGAGGAAGATTATAGTCGTTTTTGTGATATTGTTGAACAGACACTTACTTACATTTCAAATTCTCATAGTACTGGAATTTCCCACCTCCATTCCCAGCAAGGAGAGAGATGCAAGCCCATCCTGGCAGCTTCATGCTGTCAGTGATGAGGCAACAGAGGCCTCAGTGAGTATAAATGACAGCACATTCTACTCTCAACCATCACACAGGAGAAGAACTACAAAGAGCTGACAACGGTCACCAACAGATCTGAAGAAATCTAGTCGACCTAAATCAATCCTCCTAAGATGAAGACATTCTGGGTTGCAGTCGCAGTGGCCGTCGTGCTCACTTGTATCTGTATGGAGGAGAGCTCTGCTGTCCCAGGACCTGAAGTAAGAACATGACTATTTTCGTTTTACTTATTAGCCATCAATGTTTCGTCAAAATGATAAATGTGGCTCCTACTGTATATCTTAATCAACAGGTGCAGGAGCTGGAGGAGCCAATGAGCAATGAAAGCCCAGTTACTGAACATGAAGAGACATCAGAGGACTCATGGAAGGTATTTTAAGCTCATTTAATAATCTTGGCTAGAAACATTGAGCTTATTAAAAAACTAGTAAAAGTATGTTGTCCCAACAAAGTGCCTTGATGCTCTCCAATGTAGAATAGAGAATAATGAGAAAGAAGTTGCTGCAGAACCTCATGTTTATTTTCTCTCACACAGATGCCGTACAACATCAGAGAGAAGCGCAACAGTAAATGTAGAGTTTGCTGCAACTGCTGCTCCTTCCACAATGCCTGCGGATTGTGCTGCACATTTTGATTCCCGCACCAACAGAACAACAAAATAGTCATTTGATCTAATTTTTCCTAAATCAATTGTATTAACTGGATGTAAAATGTTGATGATGACTGGGTTTTGTCATGCTGTAGTTTATAGATGCTTGTGATCATCCATATAGTTTGTCAAATGTCTGCATAAACTAAAGTGTGTTGATAATAAATATTTACAACGCTACAAAAATGTTTGCTATCGTTTTTAAATACTTGCTTTTAATGACACTTGTGGCTGTTCAGTGAACTTGTGCCCACAAATAAGGGTCACTAATATATTGCAGCTCCAAAGCACACATATACAAACACTATCATTGGTTTAAGGGCAACAAAGCAGGGCCAGCTCTAGGAACCCAATTGTCTGGCCTTGATTTAATTACTGAGTTGAAATAACACCAGGTGGATACTCAGATCTTGTACTTGAGTAAAAGTAAAAGTATCAAAGTGTAGGAATACTCTGTTACAAATAAAAGTCCTTCATTCAAAAGGTTACTCAAATGAAAGTACAAAAGTATTTGCATCAAAATATACTTAAAGTACCAAACTACTTTATTATGTAAATTGGTCAATCTCAGAATAATATGTTTAGATTATATTGATGCACTAAAGTGTTATCAAAGCTGGTAAAGGTGCAGCTAGTTTTAATAATAATAATAATAATAATACATTACATTTATATAGCGCTTGTCCTGGTGATTTCCTGGTGTGAATGACTTTGTATACTGCAGGGGAGCTTATGGATTTACTCCAGGTGTAACTAAAGTCTGATTTAAGACTTGATTATATTTCCCATCACTAATCCAAAAGTAACTCAATATATTAAATCAATATATTGTAGTAGAAGTACAAGATTTACCTCTGAATTGTAGTGCAGTAGAAGTACAAAGTATAGCATAAAATGGATATACTCAAGTAAAGTACTATAAGTAGCTCAAGATTGTACTGAAGCACAGTACCTAAGTAATTTATTCAGTTGCTTCACACCTCTGAGTAACACCATTGGTCTGCTGAATGTTGGAGATCTACAGATCAGCAAAAGTAAAAAGCCACTGAATGCTATAACTGAACTGCATGACTTGTCAACACCGCTAAACTAAAGGTGGCTAATGTTTGGCAGGATGACGTTAAGTTGTCTAATTTAGTCACTTGTTAGCCACCGCCATCTTTATGACACTTAGAAACTTCGGATATTCACCAGTGGGGTATTAACCAACCCTTAGATGCATAAGTGGGTCTTTTTTGACCCGGTGAGGTGGTTTTCTTAGAGTATCATTGTAATTACATTTTTTAATCATTTCATATTCCAGTTATTCCTCTAAAAACATGGTTTGGAGATCATGTGATTCAAATGTTTTATTTACATTTTAAGAAATTGTAGTTTTCGTATTACTACCCCAAGCTTCCATAAGTGAAATTCTAAATGCTAACCCATTTCTGTTGTGAAACTTTTTATTTTACACCTGACTATTTAATAAAGATTTCATTAGCAAAATGATCAAACACTTTTGAAAGTTCAATAAATACAACAACATTACATGTAAGGTAATAATCTAGGGCCCTATTTAGATTTTTCATGATCAGGATATGATGTGCCATAAATGTAATTCCTAAAAGGAAAAAAACAACAACAATAAAGCAGTTTATTTAATTACATTAGAGTGTCTCCCCTTACTCAGTATTGAGCATCTTTGGCAGAAAGCCCTTTATCTCTAGATAGGCTTTTAACTGCATTGCATTTCACTGCCGTTTCTATTCATTTTTAGAACAATTGCTAAAAGTTGTTGTTTGAGTGCACTTTATCATATTTCTTTGCACATTGGACTACTGTATAGGGCCAATACTGATGTTTTATCTTCACAAATGGCATCCCAGATCTTCTATGATCAGGACAGAGGAGGAGTGGGTTGAAAGTGTGTTTTTTTTTGTTTTTATCCCTTTCTCATTCCAGCATTTATTTTATTAGACTGTCCAAATCAGAAGACAATGTTTCCATCACAGCTATGATTTAGGCTTTCTGCCAAATAAAAAGGCATGCAATAAAAGCACACAATGATTAAAAGAATGATTTGGGGCTTTGAAATAACCAGTCAGCTCTGGAAACAAGATTTCACATGTTCATACTGATAGCACCTGCTATGCTGCAGTTCAAATAGGAGTTTACATGTTAAAAAACAAAAAACAAACAGGTGATTAACAAAACATTTAAATATAACCAAATTAATATAACATTACAAATATTGAGTGGGTAGATTACAACACATGGAGCCATCCACGGTGCTGTTTGTTTATGCTCACATGGTTTGATGACAAATAAATGCCATGCATGGCAACTTTCAAAATATAAAACAAAATGGACCTCTGAAAAATGCTTATAGCTGGAAAATAAGAAGTCAGGGTTTATCATCGCAGGACATGAAGTTCTTATTCAAATAGTGTCATGGTAACACTCGTACTTTAGCAAGAAAAGTATCCCAAATTAGCCAATCACACAGGTCAACAGGTTTTGAGTAAATAGGTGAGTAACGTAGGGAATTGTAGTTCTCATTCATAACACTCCGTTCGATGTCTCACTATGGGATGCGCCTCATCGCGGAGCAAATAGAAGCATTAATCTCATTACGCCAATCCTGATTGGCTGGTGATCTTGACGTCAGCGTCAGGGAATCCACCCCATATAAGTAGCTTGCGCTACGCCGCATGCGTCATTCAAACACCTCTTCTCACTTCAGAGCACATCTCTATATTGGTAGCCGGGCTAGCTTAACAGTCCACAGACTGAACCAAGCTATCCAAGCTAACTTCGGTCGACGGGCGCTCGCCGGCTACTTCTATATATACTTCTGCAAGAAGACTGTTAATACTAACACACCAGTTAGTATTGCAAATCGACCTCGCCGTTTTCTCCTCGGGAATAAAGGTAAGGTTTTGATTTTTTTCAAGCTAGCAACACACGTGTTGCTAGTTTGTCTTCCCTCACTACCGACACCACGGTAGCAAGGACGTTTTTTCTTTTTCTCTCTCACACCAGAGGAGGGGAAGATAAAAAGGGTATTAACACACCAGTTAATATTCTTTGAGAATAAAATTCTACACCGTCGTTTTTTCTCCGGATTAACGACAGTTGGGGAAGTATTTTTTCTCAGCAACGTACCTGTTACGAGCGGGTCCTCTCCACGCCGTCACCACGGCGACCGAGATGGACGCTTCTCTCCCTCACACCAGAGGAGTCAGGGACTCGGAGGCTCGGCTCTGTGGCTGCGGGTTGAAGATATCAGGCACAGACTCACACCAGGTCTGCTCGTCCTGTCTCGGGCTGGAACACGCCCAGGAGGCTATCGACAACCCCGGCTCGTGCGGACATTGTGCCCGCTTCACCATCAAGAGCCTCCGCCGACGGCTAGCACGCCAAGCTAGCTTGTCGGGTCAGGACTCCCTCATGTCCTCTGATTTACCGGACGGAAATCAGGACACGGGGGCGTCCACCACAGAGATGGAGCCCCGCACTGTGTCGGTCTGGGGCTCATCAGTAGTGGCAGCTGCAGAACCGGAGTCCCGCGCCGTGTCAGGCTGGGACTCGGTGGCAGCGAGGGACGTGCGAGCGGAGCCCCGCGCTGTGTCAAGCTGGGGCTCCCAACTGGACCTCACCATGGTCTCGCCCGCGGATGATGTCCCGGAGTTGGACTACATGGAGGTCGAAGAGGATGAAACCTCTGGATTCCTCCTGTCCGACTCTGATGAGCAAGACGATGATGTCTTAGTGTCATCAGCTCAGGCTGCAAAGCCGGGAGCGATGGCTGCTCTCCCGGGCACACCAGCTTCGCCCTGTCTGAGTATAGACCTGCAGGCCGTGTGTCAGCGTGCCGCAGCCAGACTAGACATCCCATGGCCCGAAATGGCCAAGGAGACCTACAGGTCCCGTTACGAGGGGAAAAATTTGCCCCAAGCAACGAGGACAAAGAGGCAACTCCTGCCGGTCTTCCCGGAGATGTTGGATGAGGTGTCGGTCTCGTGGAGAGACCGGCCCTTCAGCAACAAGGCCCCAATCCAGGGTGCCTCCTCCCCTAGACTGCGACGGTATGGAGAGGCTCTGCCTGCTCCGCATACCGCCGATGGAACCGCTGGTGGCAGCTCACCTCCTCCCGAGGATGGCGACTACACCGAGCAGGAACCCCACGCTGCCGGCAAAGGCGGACCGGTTCCAGTCAACCATGACTGAACGGTCCTACAGAGCCGCAGCATTGTCTGCCAGGGCTTTGAACATTTCCTCGCTGCTAACCGCTTACCAAGCGGAGCTCTGCGAGGATCTATCGAGTAATCCTGGACCGGCAGTACTGGACGAGATAGCCGCGATCACGGACATCTGTCTCCGCGTTCAACGCTGCGCCGTCCAGGCCACGGGAAAGGCAATGGGAATTATGGTGGTGCAGGAAAGAGCTAGATGGCTCAACCTCACCAACCTCCCAGACCGGGAAAGAGAGGATGTGCTGGACATGCCCATCGTTCCCGAGGGGATTTTTGGATCTGCGCTCGCTTCTATGCAGAAGAGATGCGAGTCCAAGAAGAAGGAAGACGAGGCCCTCCACCTCTGTCTTCCTCGATGGGTCCAGCCGCTGCCTTCACAGCGGCAGTCCCTCGCCTAAGCTACCTCAGCTGCTCGGTTTAAAGTACCAAAACAGCAGAGGTCACGGCCCGCCCCGAGTCCCCAGCCCAGGCAGGAGACGAAGGCGAATTGGCCCAGAAAGTCTCCGGTTCCGGCTGCAGCCCAGGCGCAGCCAACCCGGAATTTCGGCCAGCAGGCGAGGAAGAAGAAGCTGGCGGCCTGACAGCCTCCTCTTCTTCCCTCGGTGACGGAGCTGGAAGGTTCCCCAGCTCCAGATGTGTTCCCGCTGCCTCGAGAGATGCCTCAAAGCCATCCTCAAGTGCACCAAAACACATGTCACAATATTGCTCTGTTTTCTCGGATAAAGCATTTTCCGCTGACGCATCCAGGCCTCAGGCTGAGGGCGCAGCTCAGGAAAATGAAAGAGAAAACAATAAAACCAATAAACAGCCCGCCATTTGTTCCCCTTTGAGAGCAGCTACGGCCTCTCTCAAAAGGCGGACGATGAACGGGTCTGTGAAGGCACCGCCGCCACGCGCATGCGCAGTAACGACTGGGGCTGTGAGGCTACCACCGTCACGTGCAGGCGCAGTGCCGGCTGGGGTTGTGAAGGCACCTCCGTCACGCGCATGCGCAGTGTCGGTGGGGACTGTCAAATCGGGGTACCACCGTGTTCAGACACTAGAGGGCCCCATAACACAACAAATAGAGACTCAGAGGGCAAAAGACGTGACATCTCCGCTGGCTCTAAGGAGCGAACAGTGGAAGATGCTCACAACGTCTGCTTGGGTGTTCAAGACAGTTACACGGGGTTACAGACTCCAATTCGCTGTCACCCCCCCTTGCTTCTCGGGCGTTCTGTATTCACAGGCCCGAGGGGAGTCAGCCCACATTCTAGAAAGAGGGATTCTCTCACTTCTAGAAAAGGAGGCTATATCTATAATACCCGCCGAGCAGAGTCAGAGCGGCTTTTATTCCAAGTATTTCCTCGTTCCCAAACGGGGAGGGAACGGAATTCGGCCAATACTAGATTTGAGGGCTCTGAACAAATATCTAAGAAGATACAAATTCAGAATGCTCACTCACACATCTCTGCTGCGTCTCGTGCGACAAAACGACTGGTTTACATCAGTCAACCTGAAAGATGCGTATTTCCACATCCCAGTATATTACCCACACAGGAAATATCTGAGGTTCGCATTTCAGGGGATCTGTTACGAATACAGAGTACTTCCCTTCGGTCTGTCTCTCAGTCCAAGAGTGTTTGTACGATGTACGGAAGCCGCGATAGCCCCGTTAAGACAACAGGGTATTCGCCTGGCAACCTACCTAGACGACTGGCTGCTTCTCGCACAGTCGGAACAGGAGGCTATTACGCAGACAAATGTCCTCGTAAAGCACCTGCTCAACCTGGGTTTCATAATAAACACAGAAAAGAGCATGTTGTGCCCGGCACAGACTGTACTCTTCCTGGGTTCACACCCGCCTGTCAGCGGAAAGAGTGAAAGCTTTCAGAGCTTGCCTCGTTCATTTCCAGCTGCGCAAACATGTTCTTTTCAGATCATGCCTGCGGTTACTGGGGCTCATGGCGTCAGCCATCCTGGTTGTACGGCTGGGACGGTTACACATGAGGGAGTTTCAGCGCTGGGTAGCCGCTCTAAAACTAAACCCCGCGCGTCATGGAGCACGGAGAGTGATGGTTACTGTGAAATGCGTAATGGCACTGCGCCACTGGCTGCACCCGACTTTTCTGGTACGGGGCGTGCCTATGGGTGCTGTCCTTTCACGGAAGGTGGTCACCACAGACGCATGACTGACAGGCTGGGGAGGTATTTACGAAGGTCGTCCGGTGAGGGGTCTCTGGAGCAGAGACCTCCAGCGGTCGCACATAAATTACCTGGAGCTTTTAGCGGTGTTCCTCACCCTAAAACGCTTTCTGCCTTTTCTCAGAGGACACCATGTCCTTGTGAGGACGGACAATACGACCACAATATCGTATATAAACCGACAAGGGGGTTTGCGCTCTCTCCAGTTACACATGCTGGCACGCAAACTGATCTTGTGGAGCTGCGGCCGTCTCCTCTCTCTCTGAGAGCGACGCACGTACCGGGTGTGATGAACCTCGGGGCAGACCTGCTGTCCCACTATATGCAGACTTGACTCTACATCCAATGGTTGTGAGCCAGCTGTGGGTGCGTTACGGCCGAGCCGCGGTAGATCTGTTCGCATCAAAAGAAAATGCTCACTGTCAGCTTTTCTTTTCAATGCGCGATCAAAACGCACCATTAGGCGTGGACGCGCTCGCGCACATTTGGCCTCCGGTCCTCCTGCTTCCTCCACTAGGTCTCTTTATGACTGTAAGTGGAGGGTGTTTGAGGACTGGTGCCTTCAAAAAGGGCACACCTCTTTTCAATTCCCCTGGAAGTGATTTTATCATTTCTACAGGACCTAATTGATAAACACAGAGCTTTCTCCACGATCGAAGTCTACCTGGCTGCTATTGCTGCATGCCATGTGGGTTTTGAGGGTAAGACGGCCGGCCAGCATCCTCTGGTCTGCCGTTTTATGAAGGGAGCTCGCAGGCTCCTTCCTGTTTCCAGGTCACTGGTGCCCTTATGGGACTTGACAGTGGTTTTAGATGGGCTCACTCGAGCCCCATTTGAACCCCTGGAAGAAGCTGACATGAAGCACCTGTCACTCAAGACAGTGCTGTTACTGACCCTGGCATCCGCCAAGCGAGTCAGTGACATTCATGCGCTATCTGTACATCCTTCATGCACTCAGTTCGCCCGAGGGTTAACGAGAGTGTTGCTGAAGCCCAACCCTGCCTTTATACCTAAGGTGGTTGGTTCATGTACCCCCTTTGACATTGAGGCATTTCCTCCGCCGCTGTGTCCCTCCGGGGAACAGCAGCCGAATTTGCTATGTCCAGTCCGTGCTTTACGCACTTATATGGACAGATCAAAAGAGTTTCGTCATAATGACCAACTCTTTGTGTCCTGGGCTAACCCTCAGAAGGGCAAGCCTGTTACTAAGCAACGGCTCTCTCACTGGATTGTGGAGGCAATTGCTTTGGCTTACACGAGTCAGGGTCTGCAGGCACCTTCGGGTTTGCGTGCTCATTCGACTCGTGGTCTGGCTACATCCTGGGCTTTGTTCAGGGGTGTTTCCATCCAAGACATTTGTGCAGTAGCGAGCTGGTCCTCACCGCTCACTTTTGTCCGCTTTTACAGATTAGACGTCTTTGCTCCCAGTGTGGCCCATGCAGTGCTGGGCCCCCTGCTGAGTTAGAGCTCTAACTGTTAAGTTCTGGTTGGTCTGGGTGACTTTTGAGATAAGCTCGTCTGGCAATACGGGAGCTACAATATCCCATAGTGAGACATCGAACGGAGTGTTATGAATGAGAACTATAGGTTACTTACGTAACCCCAGTTCTCAGAGTAACATGAAGTGAGATGTCTCACCAGACGGCCCTCATTGCTATGGTGAAGCGAGAAGAGGTGCTTATTTTGAATGACGCATGCGGCGTAGCGCAAGCTACTTATAGGGGGTGGATTCCCTGACGCTGACGTCAAGATCACCAGCCAATCAGGATTGGCGTAATGAGATTAATGCTTCTGTTTGCTCCGCGATGAGGCGCATCCCATAGTGAGACATCTCACTTCATGTTACTCTGAGAACTGGGGTTACGTAAGTAACCTATAGTTATTTTACAACGTACTGTATTTGTTAAGATGGAGGACATATTGATGAAAGTAATGTTCCACAGTTATTTATCAAATACCTAAATGTTTTTAATTGTTATAACATTCGCAAACTTATGTTTGAGATAAGAAAAGATAAGATAAACCTTTATTGATCTCTTTGGGAAAATGTTGGGATCTAAGTAGCAACTGCAACAAGGGTTAAACACAGGACATACACACAAATATAATAATAATAATAATAATAATAATAATAATAATAATAATAATAATAATAAAAATAATAATAATAATAATGATAATGATAATAATAATAAAAAAATAATAATAATGATAATGATAATAATAATAATAATAATAATAATAATAATAATGACAATAATAATAATAATAATAATAATAATAATAATAATAACGATAATTATAATATCAATAATGAAAGTAAAGAAGTGCAAGAAATAAAAATACCTAAAGAAATATGTACAAAATGTACAGTATACATTAGAATTAAATGTTTTTACACTTGATTAGTTGTATTGTTTGAATGCTGACCAATATAAAATATGACTACACTATTTCATTATGCTTTTCTCAATAGTTCGCCTTATTTTAATATCTTTACATTTATGTTACACTGTTTAACTGAAGCCAAGCAAACACAAGCTTTTACATTTCAAACAACATTTAACATGTCCTTATATTTTGCGCATAGATGTACAGAGGAAGATTATAGTCGTTTTTGTGATATTGTTGAACAGACTCTTACATTTCAAATTCTCATAGTACTGGAATTTCCCACCTCCATTCCCAGCAAGGAGAGAGATGCAAGCCCATCCTGGCAGCTTCATGCTGTCAGTGATGAGGCAACAGAGGCCTCAGTGAGTATAAATGACAGCACATTCTACTCTCAACCATCACACAGGAGAAGAACTACAAAGAGCTGACAACGGTCACCAACAGATCTGAAGAAATCTAGTCGACCTAAATCAATCCTCCTAAGATGAAGACATTCTGGGTTGCAGTCGCAGTGGCCGTCGTGCTCACTTGTATCTGTATGGAGGAGAGCTCTGCTGTCCCAGGACCTGAAGTAAGAACATGACTATTTTCGTTTTACTTATTAGCCATCAATGTTTCGTCAAAATGATAAATGTGGCTCCTACTGTATATCTTAATCAACAGGTGCAGGAGCTGGAGGAGCCAATGAGCAATGAAAGCCCAGTTACTGAACATGAAGAGACATCAGAGGACTCATGGAAGGTATTTTAAGCTCATTTAATAATCTTGGCTAGAAACATTGAGCTTATTAAAAAACTAGTAAAAGTATGTTGTCCCAACAAAGTGCCTTGATGCTCTCCAATGTAGAATAGAGAATAATGAGAAAGAAGTTGCTGCAGAACCTCATGTTTATTTTCTCTCACACAGATGCCGTACAACATCAGAGAGAAGCGCAACAGTAAATGTAGAGTTTGCTGCAACTGCTGCTCCTTCCACAATGCCTGCGGATTGTGCTGCACATTTTGATTCCCGCACCAACAGCAACAACAAAATAGTCATTTGATCTAATTTTTCCTAAATCAATTGTATTAACTGGATGTAAAATGTTGATGATGACTGGGTTTTGTCATGCTGTAGTTTATAGATGCTTGTGATCATCCATATAGTTTGTCAAATGTCTGCATAAACTAAAGTGTGTTGATAATAAATATTTACAACGCTACAAAAATGTTTGCTATCGTTTTTAAATACTTGCTTTTAATGACACTTGTGGCTGTTCAGTGAACTTGTGCCCACAAATAAGGGTCACTAATATATTGCAGCTCCAAAGCACACATATACAAACACTATCATTGGTTTAAGGGCAACAAAGCAGGGCCAGCTCTAGGAACCCAATAGTCTGGCCTTGATTTAATGACTGAGTTGAAATAACACCAGGTGGATACTCAGATCTTGTACTTGAGTAAAAGTAAAAGTATCAAAGTGTAGGAATACTCTGTTACAAATAAAAGTCCTTCATTCAAAAGGTTACTCAAATGAAAGTACAAAAGTATTTGCATCAAAATATACTTAAAGTACCAAACTACTTTATTATGTAAATTGGTCAATCTCAGAATAATATGTTTAGATTATATTGATGCACTAAAGTGTTATCAAAGCTGGTAAAGGTGCAGCTAGTTTTAATAATAATAATAATAATAATAATAATACATTACATTTATATAGCGCTTGTCCTGGTGATTTCCTGGTCTGAATGACTTTGTATACTGCAGGGGAGCTTATGGATTTACTCCAGGTGTAACTAAAGTCTGATTTAAGACTTGATTATATTTCCCATCACTAATCCAAAAGTAACTCAATATATTAAATCAATATATTGTAGTAGAAGTACAAGATTTACCTCTGAATTGTAGTGCAGTAGAAGTACAAAGTATAGTATAAAATGGATATACTCAAGTAAAGTACTATAAGTAGCTCAAGATTGTACTGAAGCACAGTACCTAAGTAATTTATTCAGTTGCTTCACACCTCTGAGTAACACCATTGGTCTGCTGAATGTTGGAGATCTACAGATCAGCAAAAGTAAAAAGCCACTGAATGCTATAACTGAACTGCATGACTTGTCAACACCGCTAAACTAAAGGTGGCTAATGTTTGGCGGGATGACGTTAAGTTGTCTAATTTAGTCACTTGTTAGCCACCGCCATCTTTATGACACTTAGAAACTTCGGACATTCACCAGTGGGGTATTAACCAACCCTTAGATGCATAAGTGGGTCTTTTTTAACCCGGTGAGGTGGTTTTCTTAGAGTATCTTTGTAATTACATTTTTTAATCATTTCATATTCCAGTTATTCCTCTAAAAACATGGTTTGGAGATCATGTCATTCAAATGTTTTATTTACATTTTAAGAAATTGTAGTTTTCGTATTACTACCCCAAGCTTCCATAAGTGAAATTCTAAATGCTAACCCATTTCTGTTGTGAAACTTTTTATTTTACACCTGACTATTTAATAAAGATTTCATTAGCAAAATGATCAAACACTTTTGAAAGTTCAATAAATACAACAACATTACATGTAAGGTAATAATCTAGGGCCCTATTTAGATTTTTCATGATCAGGATATGATGTGCCATAAATGTAATTCCTAAAAGGAAAAAAACAACAACAATAAAGCAGTTTATTTAATTACATTAGAGTGTCTCCCCTTACTCAGTATTGAGCATCTTTGGCAGAAAGCCCTTTATCTCTAGATAGGCTTTTAACTGCATTGCATTTCACTGCCGTTTCTATTCATTTTTAGAACAATTGCTAAAAGTTGTTGTTTGAGTGCACTTTATCATATTTCTTTGCACATTGGACTACTGTATAGGGCCAATACTGATGTTTTATCTTCACAAATGGCATCCCAGATCTTCTATGATCAGGACAGAGGAGGAGTGGGTTGAAAGTGTGTTTTTTTTTTTTTCTATCCCTTTCTCATTCCAGCATTTATTTTATTAGACTGTCCAAATCAGAAGACAATGTTTCCATCACAGCTACGATTTAGGCTTTCTGCCAAATAAAAAGGCATGCAATAAAAGCACACAATGATTAAAAGAATGATTTGGGGCTTTGAAATAACCAGTCAGCTCTGGAAACAAGATTTCACATGTTCATACTGATAGCACCTGCTATGCTGCAGTTCAAATAGGAGTTTACATGTTAAAAAACAAAAAACAAACAGGTGATTAACAAAACATTTAAATATAACCAAATTAATATAACATTACAAATATTGAGTGGGTAGATTACAACACATGGAGCCATCCACGGTGCTGTTTGTTTATGCTCACATGGTTTGAAGACAAATAAATGCCATGCATGGCAACTTTCAAAATATAAAACAAAATGGACCTCTGAAAAATGCTTATAGCTGGAAAATAAGAAGTCAGGGTTTATCATCGCAGGACATGAAGTTCTTATTCAAATAGTGTCATGGTAACACTCGTACTTTAGCAAGAAAAGTATCCCAAATTAGCCAATCACACAGGTCAACAGGTTTTGAGTAAATAGGTGAGTAACGTAGGGAATTGTAGTTATTTTGCAACGTACTGTATTTGTTAAGATGGAGGACATATTGATGAAAGTAATGTTCCACAGTTATTTATCAAATACCTAAATGTTTTTAATTGTTATAACATTCGCAAACTTATGTTTGAGATAAGAAAAGATAAGATAAACCTTTATTGATCTCTTTGGGAAAATGTTGGGATCTAAGTAGCAACTGCAACAAGGGTTAAACACAGGACATACACACAAATATAATAATAATAATAATAATAATAATAATAATAATAATAATAATAATAATAATAATAATAATAATAATAATAAAAATAATAATAATAATAATGATAATGATAATAATAATAAAAATAATAATAATAATGATAATGATAATAATAATAATAATAATAATAATAATAATGACAATAATAATAATAATAATAATAATAATAATAACGATAATTATAATATCAATAATGAAAGTAAAGAAGTGCAAGAAATAAAAATACCTAAAGAAATATGTACAAAATGTACAGAATACATTAGAATTAAATGTTTTTACACTTGATTAGTTGTATTGTTTGAATGCTGACCAATATAAAATATGACTACACTATTCCATTATGCTTTTCTCAATAGTTCGCCTTATTTTAATATCTTTACATTTATGTTACACTGTTTAACTGAAGCCAAGCAAACACAAGCTTTAACATTTCAAACAACATTTAACATGTCCTTATATTTTGCGCATAGATGTACAGAGGAAGATTATAGTCGTTTTTGTGATATTGTTGAACAGACACTTACATTTCAAATTCTCATAGTACTGGAATTTCCTACCTCCATTCCCAGCAAGGAGAGAGATGCAAGCCCATCCTGGCAGCTTCATGCTGTCAGTGATGAGGCAACAGAGGCCTCAGTGAGTATAAATGACAGCACATTCTACTCTCAACCATCACACAGGAGAAGAACTACAAAGAGCTGACAACGGTCACCAACAGATCTGAAGAAATCTAGTTGACCTAAATCAATCCTCCTAAGATGAAGACATTCTGGGTTGCAGTCGCAGTGGCCGTCGTGCTCACTTGTATCTGTATGGAAGAGAGCTCTGCTGTCCCAGTAACTGAAGTAAGATCTTGACTATTCCTATTCACTTATTAGTTTGTGTCAAAATGCCAAAATGTGGCTCCTACTGTAAATGTTCATCAACAGGTGCCGGATGAGGAAGAGCCAATGAGCTATGACTATCCACTTACTGAACATGAGGAGCCCTCAGACGACTCATGGATGGTATGTTAAGCTAACTGAATCAATTGAAATATAAAGCTAATTTGTGTGTTGTCCCAATAAAGTGCCCTGATGCTCTCCAATGAAGAATAAAGAATAAACGGTGAGTAAAGATGCTGCAGATGAACTCATTGCTCATGTTGTATCTCTCACACAGATGCCGTACAGCCCCAGAGCAAGGCGTCCCCGCCGCAAGTGTAAATTTTGCTGCAACTGCTGCAGCGACATCTGTCAAACGTGCTGCACAAGGAGATTCTGAGGATTCCTGCACCAACAACAACTGTTGCAAAATTCTGAAGATTCCTAGATTTCATCATGTGCTAGACAACTGATAGTGCAGTTTGTTATACAATAAACTTAAATATGACAATATGAAATTGTGTGAAAGTGTTTTAATTACAATTATAAGTAATGTCTCACACACCTGTCAATTGCTATGACAAGTCAAAAATGTCCACATGCCTATGGAGATTTGATGGCCACCACACAACTCATTTGAATGTTGGCAATCCTTCTGGACACAATTTAGTTTTTTCTTTTTATAGCTATACTAGCTATTTCTTCTTCTCATGGAGATGTCAGCTCATTTCATACATCACACTTACAGCTTAGTAATGACAGCAGTATATTAGCTTTGGGTTGTGGTGCACACATTTAGTAAACTTGTGTACGTTCACATTGAGTTTACCTTAACTCAGTGTAGTCTCGTTTTTTTTTCTTTTTCTGAGTTACCAGAGTAGGTGGAGCTGCTGC
The DNA here is from genome assembly GCF_949606895.1 of Notothenia rossii. Taxonomy (NCBI): domain Eukaryota; kingdom Metazoa; phylum Chordata; class Actinopteri; order Perciformes; family Nototheniidae; genus Notothenia; species Notothenia rossii. Next base: position 30,110,452 of record NC_136905.1, read on the forward strand.
TGGTTGCTTCTGCTGGAGAGACATATTGGCAAAGAGAAGCAAAATATGCACCCTCTAAAGCAGACATTTAAATACAGTGGCCAATCGGAATGTACCAAGTGCTACATTAAGGGGGGGGGGGGGGTATTTTGTTGTTTTGGAGATTTTATTTCTAACCCTCCGTATATAGGTTTGTTGCTGATTTTGTTTTTGTAAATTGTAAACATATCAAATGATGGACACTGATCCCTTGAGATCATTGATCTCTTTTTAAAGGGAGACCTGCAGCAGTAGTTCCACATGAAACATAAACACATAAAACAACAGAACAACAAAAAGGACATCATACAGCATCATTACAGGGATTACAATTTACAATAACTATCCACATGAACAGGTACCAACAGCATCCGATTGAGTAGCATCCAATTGAGCTTTAAAAACATTTAGTGGCACCAGATTGCTCAGTTTCCATTTCAATTGCAGATTATTCCAAGACAGAGGAGCTGCGCATCTAAAAGCTTTCTTCCCTAAGACAGTCTTAGCAGTTGGCACATTCAATAAAACCACAGTATGCGATCTCAGGCAGTAGCCACTTACAATTCACCGTGAGATCAGGGAGCAGATGTAGGATGGAAGTTTCCCTAACATGGCTTTGTATATAAAAATGTAGTGACTGAGCCTCTGTACAGTTAGTGAAGGCAAACCTGCCCTTGCATACAGGGTACAGTGATGGGTTAATAATTGACATGTCCCGTTTTGTTCTATTTTAGTTTTGTGTTACCCCTTTCTTTCAGCTTCAGTTCCATTTGTTTAGTTTAGTTTAAGTTAGCATTTTATGAAATATGCTAAAATATATTTTATCTAAAGTTGGCAGCTGTGATTCAAATGAGAGCTGTAGATGTATTACAATGACTTAAATTGGAAATAAAATGAATATGCAAAACGAAAAAAGAAGGGATACTGCAAACTGAGATGATGTGGGACATTTTTTATTTTGCAAGACTGCTATGATGCTTGTATTCAATGTTATATTCACAATATGTTGCGGCTTTGTTCAAAGTAGAACTATTAATACATTATGAAATGTACAACAACACTGTTGAATGCTCTGCCAGAGGAAATGTTTGCACATTGTAGTGGGCTGTGTAAATAGGACTAAACTGACAATTCCTAACATGATTATTCAAATGTTACACTTAGATATTTACAATGAGGTTTTATTAAATAAAACGGATGTAGGACATTTAAAATAGACTTAAAGACAGGATGTCAAGTTAAAAAATGTAAAACTTAATATTACTTAAAACATCGGAAAATATAAACTTTTAATCTGATAAACATATGTATAATACAAAAAACATAATTTTCCTAAAAAACATTTCTAAACAAGATTTAAAAGTGAAATGACTAAAGTGACAATTATTCTGTCAACATGACTATCTATCGTGTTACATTGAGGCCTTTCTCTTAAAAAAAATGTGTTCATAAATAAAAAGAATGAAACCTTTAAAGTATAACTTTCTGAGGGTGATGCTTCAAAGAGATATTTTAAAACACAACAAAAAAAGGTGATTTGCCAGTAAATGTGGAGCCTTCCTGGTAGGCCTACTGTTTGTTGAAATAACGAGTTTATTTGAATCAGGTCAGAAGCTTTATCAGTAAACATGACATTGCAGAAAGAAGGGAATTTTAGTTATTGCAAAATATATTTGAAAAGACTGAAGTTACCGAATACGTAAAGATTAACTGCACATTGCTAACTTTATTGACTTTTTTATGTTTTCAATATGATTGTTTTACAACCAGACAATTAAACAAAAATAATAGATGTTTTTGCTGATAACTGGATATCACTTTAGTTATGTTCATGCCAACATTTCTTTTGATGTTTTATATATGACATTGGTGTATGCTTTATAGGTAACAAATGCCAAGACATCGAGATCAATTTTGCACTACTAAATATAATGCAGCAATTTAATAAATCAAAAGCATTTAGTAAATGTTTTTTTTTAAAAATATAACAGGTAACGTTTTTTATTCATTAATATGAATGCTATCCCAATCTGTGTTTGAGTGTGCTGCAAATTTTGATTGGAAATTATGCAAGATTCTGAATGTACTTAACAAACGATACAGCAGAGTTAAGAGAATAAATATGAATCTTACTACAACAGTGTGGAAAGTGTTTTGATTCCAAAAAGAAATAGACGTTTTCATGTGTGAAATGACTACATTCAGAATACTTCTGTTAATATGACACAATATCATATTATTATTATTATTATACAATAATATTCACAATAATGGATTTAGATATCTAAAGCTGGGATAGTGTAGGATTTAGCTTTTTAAAGAAACGGAGGATATGGTAAAGTTAAGATTTTATAAAACGCCCTGAATTAGACATGAAAGCCCAACAACATATAATGAAAATAAAGTATGTCCTGTTAAGGAAAATATAAGGAAGAGATGTAAAGATGCTTGTAAAGTGCGTCTGCGATGTAACAATAAGTGCTGTGTCATGATTCTCATGTTATGTCACGTTTATAGTTTTGTAGGTTTGGGTGTTTTTGCTGTTTTCCATGTCATGTTTTCCTTTGGGTTATTGTCTGGTCCTTTCCCTTGTGTTTTTCCTCTTGTCATTAGTTTCCCTGGTGTGTTTAATTGTCTGATTATGTTCACCTGGGCCCCTGTGTTTTCTCCTCCCTCCTCACCTGTGTCTTATTGTGTGATTGAGTCTGGTGTGTATTTAAGTTCTGGGTTGTCTGTCTGTCTTGGTCGGTTCGTCTGGTTCCCTGACTAGTTCTGCGGTGAGTGTTCTGTTTTTGTCATTGTACATATATCTCATAGCTTTGAAATAAAGGAATTTCAGTTTATATCTGCATTTGGGTCCTGCTTGTTTCACGCACCGTGACAGTACGAACCGACCTTAAAATGGACCCAGCAGATCTTTTGAAGCTACAGACGGAACGTCTTGGATATTCTCTGGAGTATATTTTTAATACGTGGAAAGGGGCCTCATCTAGACGGGGTAGAGAGGCTGCGTTGAAGGAGGCACGTCAGGAGGTTGCTCGCAAGCCCTGGCTCTGGAGCTTGTTGCCCAAGTGGCTTAGGATTTTTTCACGCCCTGAGAGCCAGTCCTCATTTTCTGACCCTTTCTTGGGGTCTGGTCTGGAGTTTGGGGGTCCACGAAGCCTCCAAAAAACTCCTAAGAGACGCAAGGCCAGGGTTCCGCGCCCAACAGCCATGGTTCCGGCTCCAGCGCCAGACCCAGCAGCCGTTGCTCTGTGCTCCAGTGCCGGCCCATGCAGCTTTCCTTCCATACTCCATTACCTGGCTTACACAGCCAGGGTCCAGGCTTCTGCTCCGCGCCCAGCAGCCAGGGTTCCGGCTCCAGAACCGGACCTTACAGCCATGTTTCCGGCTCCAGAACCGGACCTTACAGCCATGTTTCCGGCTCCAGAACCGGACCTTACAGCCATGGTCCCGGCTTCAGTGCCGGCTCCAGTAACCATGGCCCCGACTCCGGCTCCTCGTCACCTGCTGACTCATCGGCCGACGCCAGCTCCTCGAGTCCTGTCGGCGTACCGGCCGACTCCAGCACCTCGTCTCCGGTTGGCTGTCCATCCGACGCCAGCTCCCCGTGTCCTGATGGCTGTCCGTCCGACGCCAGCTCCCCGTGTCCTGTCAGCATACCGGCCGACTCCAGCACCTCGTCTCCGGTTGGCTGTCCGTCCGACGCCAGCTCCCCGTGTCCTGATGGCTGTCCGCCCGACGCCAACTCCATGTCTTGTCACGTTGGAGGTCCCGCAGACTACTCTTCTGCCGGGGGTCCTGCCAACCCCATGTCCTGAGCCGTTGGAGGTCCCGCAGACTACTCTTCTGCCGGGGGTCCTGCCAACTCCATGTCTGGTCCCGTTGGAGGTCCCGCAGACTACTCTTCTGCCGGGGGTCCTGCCAACCCCATGTCCTGAGCCGTTGGAGGTCCCGCAGACTGCTCTTCTGCCGGGGGTCCTGCCAACCCCATGTCCTGAGCCGTTGGAGGTCCCGCAGACTACTCTTCTGCCGGGGGTCCTGCCAACTCCATGTCTTGTCACGTTGGAGGTCCCGCAGACTACTCTTCTGCCGGGGGTCCTGCCAACTCCATGTCTGGTCCCGTTGGAGGTCCCGCAGACTACTCTTCTGCCGGGGGTCCTGCCAACCCCATGTCCTGAGCCGTTGGAGGTCCCGCAGACTGCTCTTCTGCCGGGGGTCCTGCCAACCCCATGTCCTGAGCCGTTGGAGGTCCCGCAGACTGCTCTTCTGCCGGGGGTCCTGCCAACCCCATGTCCTGTGCCGTTGGAGGTCCCGCCGACTGCTCTCCTGCCGGGGGTCCTGCCGGTCCTGTGTCCTCTTCCATGGGGGATCTTGCCGACACCGGCTCCTGACCGGCCTCCGGAGCTGTCTGGTCTTCACCCCTCCTCGGACTCTGCCTTGCCCCCGGGCCGTCCGCCCGAGATTCCCTCCATGGACTCTGCCTTGCCCCCGGGCCGTCCGCCCGAATTCCCCTTTTTGAACTCTGTCTTGCCCCCGGGCCGTCCGCCCGAATTCCCCTTTTTGAACTCTGCCTTGCCCCCGGGCCGTCCGCCCGAATTCCCCTTTTTTGAACTCTGCCTTGCCCCCGGGCCGTCCGCCCGAGACCCGTCCTCCAGATCCGTCCCTTGAGGGGGGGGTTATGTCACGATTCTCATGTTATGTCACGTTTATAGTTTTGTAGGTTTGGGTGTTTTTGCTGTTTTCCATGTCATGTTTTCCTTTGGGTTATTGTCTGGTCCTTTCCCCTGTGTTTTTCCTCTTGTCATTAGTTTCCCTGGTGTGTCTAATTGTCTGATTATGTTCACCTGGGCCCCTGTGTCTTCTCCTCCCTCCTCACCTGTGTCTTATTGTGTGATTGAGTCTGGTGTGTATTTAAGTTCTGGGTTGTCTGTCTGTCTTGGTCGGTTCGTCTGGTTCCCTGACTAGTTCTGCGGTGAGTGTTCTGTTTTTGTCATTGTACATATATCTCATAGCCTTGAAATAAAGGAAGTTCAGTTTATATCTGCATTTGGGTCCTGCTTGTTTCACGCACCGTGACATGCTGTGTAGTAAAGTGATAAAAGCTTAATTTAAGATGAGTCAAAATAATTAAGTGCTATATTCTATTAAAATGACTATTCAGATGTTACACTTAACATAGGTTTAGATATTTACATTGAGGTGTAATGCAAAAACTGAGGTAGTGTAAGAGAGTTTTAAATTGTATTGATGTCAGTAATAGAAGAAAAAAAAAGTGTTCATATTTTTATATAATGAAACAGCTCAAATATTACTTGCTGAAGCTTCATTTTCATCTGAGAAAAAGGTTTAATAAAATGTATTAAAAAAGCTGTTTATTCTAGTAGATGTGGAGCCATTCCTGGTGCCATTTGTTGATGCTGACAAGTTTTTTCAAAAATCCAGCTCTCGGTTCACAAGCATTGTCAGTAAATAGGAGAAAATGAGAGAAGTCCAGGGACTATGGATTTTTTTTGATACATTTGGTAAGACTGAAGTTACCAAATAATAAATGTCTGTTGACTTTATCCCCTGCACATCATGTTGTTTTAACATTATTGCTTTTTGGCCCGAAAAAAAAGGGTGAATGACCATTGCTGGGAAATGTTTATTCCCTGCATCCCATTCCCCGCTGTCCTGTAAATGTTGTCAATGATGAGGCAACAGACTGACAGATAACAATGAGTACAAATACAACGTTTCATACTCAACTATCAGACAGGAGAAGAAGAGACATCGTAAGAGTCAAAGGGTTCAACAACAAAGCTCTTAACATGAAGACATTCTGTGTTGCAGCTGCAGTGGCCGTCGTGCTCACATTTATTTGTATTCAGGAGATCTCTGCTGTCCCAGGACCTGAAGTAAGAACATGACTATTTTCGTTTTACTTATTAGTCATCAATGTTTCGTCAAAAGGATAAATGTGGCTCCTACTGTATATCTTAATCAACAGGTGCAGGAGCTGGAGGAGCCAATGAGCAATGAAAGCCAAGTTACTGAACATGAAGAGGCATCAGAGGACTCATGGAAGGTATTTTAAGCTCATTTAATAATCTTGGCTAGAAACATTGAGCTTATTAAAAAAACTAGTAAAAGTGTGTTGTCCCAACAAAGTGCTTTGATGCTCTCCAATGTAGAATAGAGAATAATGAGAATGAAGTTGCTGCAGAACCTCATGTTTATTTTCTCTCACACAGATGCCGTACAACATCAGAGTGAAGCGCAACAGTAAATGTAGAGTTTGCTGCAACTGCTGCTCCTTCCACAATGCCTGCGGATTGTGCTGCGAATTTTGATTCCCGCACCAACAGCAACAACAAAATAGTCATTTGATCTAATTTTTCCTTAAATCAAAATCAATTGTATTAACTGGATGTAAAATGTTGATGATGACTGGGTTTTGTCATGCTGTAGTTTATGGATGCATGTGATCATCCATATAGTTTGTCAAATGTCTGCATAAACTAAAGTGTGTTGATAATAAATATTTACAACGCTACAAAAATGTTTGCTATCGTTTTTAAATACTTGCTTTTAATGACACTTGTGGCTGTTCAGTGAACTTGTGCACACAAATAAGGGTCACTAATGTATTGCAGCTCCAAAGCACACTGATACAAACACTATCATTGGTTTTAAGGGCAACAAAGCAGGGCCAGCTCTAGGAACCCAATAGTCTGGCCTTGATTTAATGACTGAGTTGAAATAACACCAGGTGGATACTCAGATCTTGTACTTGAGTAAAAGTAAAAGTACCAAAGTGTACTGAACCTTTTTGTTTTTTGGCCGGAATTTTTTTTACTTATCAATTTTGGTCAAAATGCTCAAATGAGGCTTCAACTGTTAATGTTCATCAACAGGGACAGGAGCTGGAGGAGCCAATGAGCTTTGACAGTCCACGTAGCTACTGGACTTGAGACCTCAGTGGATTCAGTGAAGCTATGTTAAGCTACCTTATTACATTTGGCTAAAAACATTATGCTAATTAAAAACAACTAAATGTGTGTTGTCCCAACAAAGTACCCTGGTGCTGTCCATAGAAGAAGAGATAAAATACAGAGGGAGTTACTGTATAATGCTGAAGACAAACACATTTCTCATCTTTCTGTTTCTCACACAGGGCAGTTCAACAACAGAGTGAAGCGTGGAATTAAATGTGAAAATTGCTGCCGCCTACTGTTCTGCAGGAATTGTCCACTGCCAATGTAATCTATTATCAAAATAAAGTTCTCTATATGAAAGTAAAAGTGTTATGATTGCAAATGATTCCAGATATCATGTAAATAATTTTCTATTTCTTAACGTAAAATTGTTTTTTTATAATATTTTTTATTTTTTGGTTGTTTTTCTTATTCTTTATCTTCTTTAACTGTGTTAATGTATGCAGCATGTATACCAATGCACATTCCTCGTATGTGTAAACCTACTTGGCAACATGACTATGTCTCGTGTTACACTGAGGCTTGGACATTTACAATGAGGTTTGCCTTTTTTTAATCGTTTGTAATTATTATTTAAAGAATAGATTTGGGGCATTCCACTTAAGAAAAATATGTTCATAAATGAAGATAATGAAACAGTTAAAGCATGACCTGCTAAGGGTGATGCTTTATCGTCATATAAAAAAGAGGCGTTTTTCCAGTAGATGTGGAGCCTTCCTGGTACTGTCTGTTGACGTAACAACTTTATTTGAATCACCTCAGAAGCGTTATCAGTAAAAAGAGGAGTGGCAGAAAAAAGGGAATTTTTGTTATTGGAAAATATATTTGAAAAGACCGAAGTTTCAAAAAACGTTAATATTACAGTAACTGCACATTGCTAGCTTTAATTTGTACCTATATGTTTTTAATATCAGTTGTTTACTACCAGCCAATAAAAAGAAATAATCATGTTGTTGATAACTGGATATCACTTTAGTTACGTTCATGTCACAATTTATTTGTATGTTTTATATATGACATTGGTGTATGCATAATTGGTCACAAATGCCAAAACATCAAGATAACTTTTGTAACACTCCAGCTCGTGCACTAAACTTAGCATTGACCAATCAGCTTGCTACTCATCACTGCGAGTGGGACCCAGATACCCCTCAACAAAAACCCCTAAAAAATCCCCTAAATGGTGGAACGAGCTCCCAATTGGTATCAGGACAGCAGACAGTCTACAGATCTCCTGTTGCAGACTGAATACTCACCTGTCTCGTCGGCGCCTTGGCCAATTAAAAATAAATAAATAAGTCTCTCTCTTCTGTTTGTAGCACTTACAAAGGTTTGGCTTTAAGTGAAGCTTATGTAGTACCACTACATCTGGTTGGGGCCATAGCAGGATTCTTGCTTTGAGTTTCTTTCTTCATTGTTGAATGCACTTATATGCTATTTATTTCTCAAAATGTTTTACAGAATAAAAAAAAATCAGCTTTTAGTATAACTGCAATTATGTATTTTGCATAAAGAAGGTGACTGTATGTCTTGATTAAGACATGTATATCAATTATAACAATCATTATTACATAATTATTCACATTCACAAAACAACTATTGCTTCCATTCAGTATATTTGTATATGTGCAGCAACTTCATGTATGGAAGATAGCTCAGCATGTAGAAAATATTGTTCATGGTTGATTTTATAATGTGACAGAACCTGGGCTCTAACCCATACCTTAATCTTTAGAATCTGAGAATATTAAAATCCAAAGTGGAGAATATCCCATTTCCATTCCTCTGGAATTTCCTCTAACCATTCCCAGCATCACCCAGGGAGAGAGGCAAGCCCATTCCTGGAGGCAGATATGTGCTGCCAGTGATGAAGCAACAGAGGTTTTGAACAAATACCTGCATGTTTTACACACTCACAGGGGGAAAACTCACTGAGCTGATAAAAGTCACAAAACATCTCCCAAAAAGATCTTATGCGATTTACACTTGAAATAATTGTACAACTCTTGTATCGGAACACTTCCTTCCCATTTACTAGAGTAAGAACAGGACTTGCCTATTATCCATGAGTGAAGAAACCTAATGTTGGCAATTTCAAGAAGAGCTGGAAGAATTTCAGTCACATGAAGACATTTCAAATTAAATCAATGGATTAGGTCACGCTGAAGTTACTATGTGATTATTACAGCTTTGTAATGTTTAGGAAAAATGCTGCCAACTTCTTGCTATACCAGACTTTAGGGGGAGTTGACACAAATCATCCAAGTTGGGAAGTAATTTTTCAGATAATTCCGAGATACCATGAATGCAGCACAAATGCTCGCAATGTGCAAGTTCATACCTTGTGATTTGGATTTGCTCCAATATTTAATGGCTTCTTTCTTGAGCTATGCTACACTTCTACTGTGTTTCATAAAACTTAGTTTTTCCTGCTGACAAATAAATACACAAACCATCAAACCAAAAACATAAAGTTCTTAGCAGAGGTAACATAACTGTGAACAGGAAGAGAAAGCGTAATTACATAACACTCAAATGGGGGATGCTGATACTCCAACACTACATTTCTGCAACCACGCAGGCCAATTTGCTCAGGTATTAAGGAAGTAACATCCTCCACTGGCCTCAAACAACCAACACTTACAGAGGTAACCTAATCTACCGCGGGTGGTCTGCTGTCCAATTGCTAACTAGGCCCAGCTCAGCCTTGCTGTGCTTAGCTTGTTATCCAGTACAGTGAAGGGAGGTATGGAAGCTAGCCATGGTGATATGGATGCTATTGTGTTACTTTTAGCATGGCGGGATCGGGCCTCACAATTATAATGACCACAAAGGTCAAATAAATGGTGCATGCACACACATTTGCTCACAGTCACACATGCACAGACTACCTGTCTGGAGCCTGGCCGTCTCCTGCTCTGATCCCACCCTCATGCAGCCTTGCAGGGGGCTAAGCAGCATGCCAGGCCTGCCTCGCGCCCAGACTGCCCGTTGCACGCCCCCATACCAACAGAGCTGCTGCCAAACCACACAAGGAGATAGTAAATGAGAGCAGAGGGTTCTGTTCAGCTTCCTCACACACACACACACACACACACACCCCCCCCCCACACACACACACACACACACACACACACACACACACACACACGCACACACGCACGCACACACACACACACACACACACACACACACACACACACACACACACACACACACACACACACACACACACACGCCATGTGGTTTATTTTATCTGACTCATACCCACATACACTCACACAAAACACAATGCCTGCAGGCAGGCAGCAATTAGGGGCCTGTTCATCGGTGAGCTACAGTATACTAGCTCAATAAATCTTCAAGAGCTAGCGCTTTTTTAAGTGCACAAAATGCTCTGGTGGTAAGATGAAGAATTCACAGGATGTTACTAGAGTTGATACGCAAATTAATGGGAGCTGTAGTGAAGGTCCAGGAAACAGGTCGTTTTCTGGATCTTTTTCTCTCATGTCAGCTAACAGACTGATGAAAAGATGAGCATATACATCTTTGGCTAAACCAGAAGCTCTGTGAGACTGTAGGCTACTTAGGCAGAGCATTGCTTGGAGCTAGATTAATGTCAGGCTGCTCACCATAGACTTTGTAATATAAGATCGGATGCAGTCTTTTAAAGTATCACACTTTTACCAGGAGGTTAGACCCAAATGCAGAAACAAAAGGGAGGCAGAAGTAAAGAACCCAAAGGGAGTTTCACTAAACGAAAGCTGATAACAATGAACTGGTAAATAACAAAAATAGAGAGAGCAGTAAGGTTATACAGGAAAATTGGCAAAGTAGCCACAAAAAAACAAGAAAGAAACCTGGTATGCACAAGGAACAAGGGCAGCAACACAAGGAATCAACCAGGGACGACTACAGCAAGACTGAAAACATCAGGTAACATAGAAGTCAAACTGACAATGAACACAGCCACATATACAAAGGATTCATCACTTCAACAAGACACAGCTGTAGTGATGGCAGTTTGACACTGAAGCTTCGATACGTGCTTCAAACCCTGGACTTCCTATTCCATAGAAGCAGTGGGTGTTTCTCAATGTCGAGGACGCTTGAGAAGAATTGTGGAACAGGCTAACAGGTGTGCAGGTGTGCGTCATATAAAGCATTTGGGGATTTTAAGACCGCGGAGTCTACACATGTGCAGCCTCTGTAGAATTCCAAGTATGCTGGACATTGGAACAATCCCACTAAAAAGTGTTATTATAAAGTTGTGAGAAAATTATTTAGTAAGGTAACAAATCAAGTAAGAAGTAGGGACATTTTCTCATAGACTTCGGCGGGACTCAATGACGTAGTATGCTTGAAATAGTGGCTCTGGAGCAGCCTTCCTCGACATTGAGAAACACCCAGTGCTTCGAAGCTTGCTTTAAATCACGTGACATACTGTATGACGTCCGAAGCAGCAACTGCTTCATTTCCTGATTGAATCAATTGACTAGTTTGCGGTCCAATCACGCGATTCAATGCACTGCCTCGTCTCGATTCTGGACAGATTCGAGCAGACAGACGCCTGCTCTTCCTCCATCTCAAAAAAGGATGGATAAAACACAACAACAAAAACGTGTCCATCTTCGCAAATCAGTTATAAGTCTTCAAACAAATCACGCTCAATAAGGCGGGCCTTGCATATGAAGCACACCTGCACATTTGCTAGCCTGTCCCATTCTTCGTTCTCCGAATGCTAGGATTCTTCTTGCCCAGCCTCTTAAGGACCTGACTCGGAAGGACATGTCCAACCAAGGAAGCGTCCTCGACTTTGAGAAACGGCTACGGACAGTGTTTTTACGAAATAAGAAAAAAGGAAAACAGATATACCTATAAAAAAAAACTGATAAGGACAATAAGCAGTGACGCTGCAAGACACTCTTGGGGCCCCAGGCAGAAGAGACATGCCCCCCAACACATCCAGCACAAGCGCCACTTCAGCAGAACTGACCAGATTGGGTTGAGTAAAGTACAACCAAACTCTGAGCAATTTTAAACCTAAATTAGATTAACTTACATGAACTGAAAATACACATTGAAAGGGTCAAACTTTCAGCAATTTGTCAATCACAAGGTAGCCATGCCCTAAAGCATACCCTGCTTTATCGTCATTTTTACTCTTAATGGGACCATCATTTCCAAAATAAAAATCATGCTGTAATGAAGAACCCTTAACCTAAAAGGTGTTACTATAAAGTTGTGAGAAAATGATTTGGGAAGGTAACAAATCAAGTAAGAAGTAGGAACATTTTATCATAGACTTCTATGAAAACATACTTATTTTCACAAAATTGCCTATAATTTTTTATTTGAGTGCAATTGTTTCAGACTCTTAACCAACAGATGAGTCATCACTTTCCACAGTTAATCACTTAAACAAGCAACAACAGAGAGCAAAGTGTGAACCAGAGGCTCCACCGCAGGTCACACTCCATGGCAAAGGCTGGGAGCCATTTACACACACACAAAGTCAAGGCTTGGAACCACTGACATGAGGTCAAGACCTCCCCTACAGCTGAGTTGATTAAACACATTTCTACAACCCACACACTGCCCAATAAAACGTGTTGTACTAAGTATGATTGTGTTGCACACACTGGGAGCATCACTGGCTCCAGCCTTCCCAGAGATCCGAGCGAGACTGAGGTACAACACCCAGCTGCAGCGGCTCCACTTCCACCTACTCGCTGTGCCTTGAGGGAGCAATCAACCCAGGTTTTTATAAAGAGGATAATGCCTGCTTGTACGTGTGTGTATATGTATGAATGAATATTTCCTCCGCAGACCCTCCAAGTGGAGGCAAAGGTTGCTTTGGAACCATGGCGCTGCATAATCCGGCCTTGAATGAAGGCAAGGGGGGATAAACATTCCCGGACAATGAGACCCTCCTTTACCCCCTGCTGGGCTCATACCCACTTAAAATCTGCTTACCCACAATGCAACACTTGGCTGAAGTGAATAGCCCGCCTGGAACCAACGCAGTGCCACTACAGAATAACACAGCCCGCTCCTAGAAGCCACAAGTGTCAGCTATGGGTCTGATACAACCCTTCTGGGCCCTCAATGAGCACATTATATCCAATTCAACTGGTCTTAATGTACTTTAATAAGACCTGTTTCCGATTAATTCTCCCTTGAAACCGGTAGTAACACGGCTACTAGGCACATAAAAAAATTGAATGAATAGAGTGAGGCTGCCAGAGAGTCAGATGGGGGGAAAATAGAAATCCTTGTGGATTTGTCCTCACCAGCTGGCTCTTGAGCCCGATATAATGGTGGTGCCCATGGCTCTCTGAGCACCAGTAAGAGGAAATACCTGCGCAGCCTGTAATATGTTTAAGGTGCGCAGTTTGATTGAGTTCAGGTCATAAAGCCCTTGCGTGCCACATCCTGAGAGGAAGGATAGAGTTGCTCGGCTGTACTCCCTTCAAGTGAACAGGGACAATGGCTTTGTGATGTGTTTGGATCCCAATGTGAAAGAAAAATCAGGGGAATATTAGAGGAATGTGGGGTTAAATAAGCTAAAAAGATATTTAAGGTACCCATAGGAAACACCACACCGGTTTTTATAGAAATCCCTGCCTGTTACATGTAATGGATGGTGATAAAAAAGCACATGTCCCCAATGCACCTGCTAGTAGGAGGCCTAACCAAAAAACACTACCACAACTAGTGACTTGTAAATATTCCACAATGTGTCAAATCAAGCACAGCATGGTGTTATTAGAGCGCAAGGTGAGCTTTAGGAACATAATTCATTTTGACTTCCTTTCCAGAAGGTGATGGAGATGTGGAGGGGCTAAGTGACTAAATGCCATGTACTGCACTGCTCAGGATCTTTTTACAGTTATCCCATTTCAAACTTCTCTGCAGAAAAGCAAATAACTGTCACAGACAATTAGCTTTTATTGTAGAACATATTTATTTTTGGGATTAACTTGTTACCCTAGCAACTCCCAAATCTGCCCTGACAGTTGACTTTGGATTGCATTTTCGCATTTAGGAGCGACTTTAGTAGTAAAATTCAACCATTATTGCCACTATTTAGCGGGTTTGTACACACCATGATGGCTAACATATGGCAAACTTGTTCAGAATATTAAACCCTGGTTGTGCTTTGACAGCACTATGTTCCTACTCGTTGCTGTATTGGCCTCTGCCAAACACCGTTGCTAACCCACATGAAGATGAATGATTCAAGGATTTCCCTCAACTTTAAGGGCAAGCGATGGCTCATTATACAGCTATTAAAAACTGCAAATTATTGACGCATTTAATATCCCAGGCAATCTCATTTGCCCCACTAATGTCAAAGCTTCCATTTCTGCCATCCACATTGGAACCAATGTGTCACATGAACCACAACGGCACACTCACAGTTGGCTACAATGCATGTGAATGTCGAGCAGAGGTCCCTGAGACCCTGCCTTATCCTCTGACTCTCTTCTGAGGTACATTCACCGGTACCAGGACTATTCAATGTTTTGAAAATCTAAAATAAGTATCAAGTCCTAACCAAAGGCCTAAATCAACACAGCCCGACTCTCAAGTCATAAACTTTAAAGTGCGATTAAGTCCTTACTGTGTGATAATCGCACACAGCTGCTGTGTCCTTGCCAGAAGTGACAATCGCTGCCGCTGGCTAGCTAGCTACAATCATTCGCGGTACCAAATCATTACAGACTGCTCCATTAAGCCTGCGAACTTAAAGGTGGCTTCTTTTTGACATCAGTATAGTTGTGCTTTACTTAAAAAAAAATAAAAAAACACATGTCTACATTTATGTGTATAATGCTTTGGTTACCGGAGCAACCACAATCCTGACTGGTTATGAGTGTACCATCCTTGTACACATACAGTGTAGTGCACTGCATTTTCCCATACTTTAGGTTGGGACGCCCTCAAAACAGAAAATGTAAGTACAAAAGTATGCACATTGAGGCACAGCTCAAGCCATAATGTGCTCTTCTACAAATGTAATGCCATCTTTGGCAGTAAACAAACGGAAATAATGAATTAATTCACAATTGTTTACATTCATTTCATTATCAAGTGTTCTGAAGTGAAAGTCTGAAGTCCATGGAAAGTCACAAGCAATTTCAACCCTTTATGTTTCAGTACAATGTCCCAAAAACTAAGTCTTGGATCCCTAAAAAAAATGTTCACACTTCAACATCAACGTAATCTTTATATCTTTGTTGTTTTAGGATTTTGCAATCAAATTGGCAGAGGGAAAAGGAAATGCACAAAGTAGCTGTTTAATACTCTATGTTTAGAAAATCAGAGTAAAAATGTTGAGAATAGCCTACTTTTATACAGATTTAGCAAATGTTTTCTTGTCTTTTTTCAAACCTGTGTTTTTCAGACCTGTGTTGAGTACATTTTTTTTTTTTTAATAACACAAAACAACAAAAATGTTGACATTTAATAGTTCATGCATGAATGGGTCCAAGTCTAGCGCGATACTGTTTAATTCCATCAAGTTCATGTGAAAGTCATAAAATGTGTGACTGAAGCCCAAGCCCCCGGTGTGTAGCCTACAATTGATGCATTTACGTACCATAACAACCTGCTTTAAAAGCACAGATTGCCATCACTGATCTATACAGTGCTGAGCTCTCTGGGTCATTTCCTGTTAGTGGTTTCACTTGTTGTGTCTTTGAAGCAGGCTTTAATAATAGGACCCAACAGAACTAATGAAAATGCTGTCTGTCAGTCTCAGCCACCTAACCACATTCAGCACAAACAGTAAAACACGGGCACACACAGAAGCGAGCGTGCACACACACAGTTTACAGAAGTGGTTTACACAGGGAGGACCGTTCCTTCTGATGTGACTGCTTACGCTCTTAACAACACAGAGAATACCATCTTGTTTCTCACAGCAATAGAAAAAAGCGAAGTCAAAGCGGAAAGGTGAGGTGAAGTAAAGAATGGCATTCCTTTCAAATGTGCGATGTGATTCTCTTTATATCCCTTTTTTTCCATTTGCAGATGCCGCAATGTGTGCTCTAGTGGTGGTCCTGTGCCTAATGAATCCAACTTCAGTGCAGTTCCTCTCCGTAAGGCTTTAGGTTTAATCCCTCAGTCTGGAGCAGTGATAGTCTGGCCCAGGGGATGACATCTGTGAATCGTTCATTAACTTGTAACCAGCAGCAGATGTCTTCAAAAACAACATCTACGCCTTATTCCTTTCACTGGAACTGCTCTGCTTCAAACATTATGGGGCTCAACTGGCTACTTAAAGCTGTTTACTGTAATATTTGAAAAGAATATTACATTTTATAAGAAAAATGTAGTGAAATATGATGTCCTGAAACTGACAAAATGTGGTTAAACTGTTTTGAGACAAGTCAAATAAAAAACTGAACACAATCCAATCATTTTTTCCCCTCTTTACCACTAAGCACTGGATTTAATAAATAAAACATATTTGATTTTCTTTTATGTTTTTTTTGAACTCCCTCATTTATTGGTCTAGACACACATTTAAACATTAATGTATTTAACTTATGCAACATTTTAGTTTTTCACATGTATGTGTTAATGACATGGTTGATACACATTAGCTTTTATGCATGTGTACAAATATGTGAACACGGCCGGGCTAAAGTATCCTTAGCAACAGCCTCCCTGGAAGAAAAGCATGACATGATATAATTACGTTTTTTTCTGTTTTGGATGCATAATTATGAGTAGGCCCAAAAATGTAAGTCTTCTTGGGATGAAGACAGTTTTTTATTTTATTTAACTGAATTGTATTATGATGTCGACATGCGATCGAGTAAAGTAATGCATTTTTAGAAAAGAAAAAGCACTATGTGGACAGATGGCATGGAAAAGGTGAATTTTCTAAATGAACCAAAGGGGCTTTATGTATTTTATTTAAAACAACACCTTCAAATTGATTGGCAAGTTAAATTATTATATTTTCGTTTATTTAGAATCCAGCCCATTACATGCTTGTCTCAAATGTTGTCTCCATACAGTAGCTTATTATCACTCTCGGTGGAAGTGTTAAACTCTGAAAATGAATAGCCTCTTGTTTCAAATGTGTGTCTCTTTGAACACTGTGAAAGATGTTCAGGAACAAACTGCTCTGTATTCGGCCTTAAGATGGATATGGAGCATATACTGTAGAGAGCAGGGTATTTTAACATGGAAATATAACGTGTGATTCCATCGGGGGGTTAACCAGAGCAGGAAGACTGTGGTCCAAGTCTCCCAGGATGATGGGACACAGGGTGATAATTCATCTGCTACTGTGCATCTTTAAGCTGTCCGGCAGATTCAATTTTATTTATTTTTTAATCTTCGGAACAATGATTATACAGTGTGGATCTCTGGCTAAATTATCCGTGACTTGCATTAAAAAAAAATCTCGTTGCCCATGGAGGACGATTTGGCCCAGAGAATACTTTTTTTATTTGATGTTTTGAGGACTACAAAAGTGAATAAGTGCAGCACGCATCGAAAAAGGAGGTGATTAAGTGTGTGTGCGTGATAAAAGGCAAGTGCTGCAGCCAAATCCATGTTGTCGGTGTATAATGCTGGAAAATGAATGCGCCACCAACAACTTGAACAGATTTTTTTGCCATTCATGAGGATACGTCATAGTGAATTACAAACCCTTAACAGTGCCGTCATGCTGTTAAGGCCCAATCGAGCATATCCAATCCTTTGGCTGGAGGTAGCACTTGTGTCATGCAGTGCAACATGATGGATTTCACAAATGTTTTCAAGATCACATAATATTACGCTGTAGTGAGACAAGGAATCGGCAGTTTCGGGGGTTTAGCCACATATATTATAGCCATATTAGACAATAATGAAAGGCTTCATCATACAGTCACATGAAATGTATTTTAATAAAACACAATGTACACATATGCAGTCCTATGACCATACATTTAGCTGGATCCTAATCATTAAACCTAGAATACGTCAAAGCATAGTTTTGTCTTTTTTTCTTCTTCTTTAAATCAGTAGATGAGGTCAAAATGAATGCAATACAACACTTTGCGTGACATCAGAAAAAAACATTTTCCACGTGTGAAAGATATGCACTTGTTATAAGGAACTCAAAGAATATTTCAGCATATAAGAGTAACAGTATGAGGCAAAAGTTCTCAAAAATAGTACAAAATAGAATTAATAAATAAATCAAATATATACCATATAAATGAAATAGCTATGTGGCGGCTATGTTTATTATTTGTTTTTAATCATTTTAATCTGTAGCTTGGTATTACAACCTTTTTCTCTCTAAAACATTTAGAACGGTGAACGAGTCATTACTGAAAATACAGTAATAAGCTTTCATAATTAGATAAACTATGTACACATGAGTCTGTTGCCATGCTAGTCGAACAACTAAAATGTCTTCTTTTTTTATCCACACTATACAGTTAGAGCATAAAGCAGTCTGAACGTAAACAGTTTGTGCTGAGAATAAAATACTTTTGCAACTATGCATGGTAATTTCTTTTAATATTACTCTCAAAAATGTACATAACATAAAGGCCACACATGGGAACGCTCCGTCTCCATCTAGAGGGGAAGGTGAGGGTAGTTTTGACATAAATATATAGGAACGAAAAACAGTCTCTTTAAGTTCAAGATGCCATTTTCTTGTCCATCTGCATCATTTGCTTCAGCCGAATCCCCTTCGCTCTTCATACTTGCTCTTATTTTCCAACCCCCTCCCCCATCCCAACCTATTCCCCGAGCAGTTTAGCTTGCCAACTCCCTCACTACATCTTCTATCCACCTCCCTTTATCCGCCTCTCCCGCCTCCACAGTCTCTGGTTGCCCCTCCGTTTTCCATCACCCTGCCTGGTTAATGACAATGTTAATGACGGGAAATGAGCTTGGTAATGTCAACTGTAAAAGGTCCACAATGCAAGGGGGCGGGGCGGGGATGAGAGTCACCTGGCTGGTCACTTTGGGAGGAGGAGAAGCAGCGGGGGAATGAGGCGTGAAAAGCGTGTGTTGATACCGATATCGCATGTCAAACATATATTTTTGGGACTTGTGAGTCATGGTTGTGTCCTTGGGGGTGGGGGGTGGTGGGCGGAGGGATGAGGCGGTGGATAGTCGCCTGTCAGAATATGGGTGCAGCAGCTTTGCGTTGGTTTTTCTTTGTTCAATGGGAAGTCCGTAGTACAAGACCTCACTGGCTGGGGCGCGAAGAGGCCAAGTGGTCGCTGTGCTGGTTCTGGGCCCGAAACCGCAGCCTCTGCTTGTTCTTCTTCTTTGGTTCTTTGGATCGCTGCTTCCCTGAGCCTTCAGGGTAGACAGAAAGAAAACAGAAAGATTAGTTATCCCTTTAATCAGTTCTACCCAAAGATTGTTAGTATCGTCTATCATGTGTTTCATACAACCTCGTGTTAGAGTCTTTCTACTCAATGTAATGAGATCTGTTTCTCGTACAAATGTTACATGACGGCTACGTTTGGATTACCGGCCGAGCAAAGCAGCCAACTGCCCTGGGGCTCCAGACCCTAGGGGCACCTGGAGGCCAAAGGTTGTCTGTGTGACAATTACCTTGAAGTAACTTGAAGTTGATTGATTGTAAATCAGCTTGAAACACAATAAAACTGTAAATGCCCACAAAAATGTTAGGGTAGGGTTAGGGGCGCTTCCTAGACGCTTCCTTAACTCATAATTCTGTAATACAGATATATGTAGACACAAAACTCACAAGAAAACTCCAAGGAAATATGCTTTCAAGCTATCCAAATGTCTTTTTATAATACTGTCATTATGTTATACATAAATAAGGTGACCCTATGACCCTATCTTTTATTTTGCCCCTGTGTCAAAATGTTGTCCAATCTCTTTATATATTTAGTTGACATTAGGCCTACAATGTGCATATCTTTACACAATAGGTTCTGCCAACAGCGGAACTTGAGCATGGTAATATACAAATTACGGTTGGTTTCTGGGCCAAATGGGTTTAGGGAAATTCACCCTGCACATAATAAACGTCCTCTCCCTTTCCAGTTTTCTGACAAAAGTGTGTTGGCTGAGTCCTTATAAGGAGGATCTGAGGCCTCTCTAAGATACAACAACAACAACCCAAAATAGCATCTTTTATCAGACATTTTGTTTGCGAAAAGACCCATGCAGTGTCTCGCAGAAACAGCAGTTATGTCACATAAACTCATTGACCTGGACTCAATATAAAGAGATTGTTTGCAACTGTTTGGTGCTGCACTAAGCATATCTGCTTTACTGCACCAGGGACAGGGCTGCGGTACTACTGACTGAACTCATCACAAGGACTTAAAATAGGAATGTTTTTGAGTATTACCTTCATCGGGTAAGAATTAGCCATGGCAAACAACCAAGGATGAAGCAACATATTGATGGGTGCAAAGGATAGCTTTTCAAACAACAAATTAATGACCAGTGAGCTCCACTTCTATTGATTTTACTGTAAACTGTAGTGTGTAAGAGCAAACTAATGAAAAAGACTGCTGTGGAATAGATTATGTGAACTCAACCTGCTTATTTTGGGCTGGAGAGCTCCGGATTTGGGGCTTGAGCTTGGATTTGATTACACTGTCGGAAAATGTGAAAAAGGTGATGGAATAGGAAGATAACCACTTGGAAAAATGTTGGTTTTAACTACAAGCGGCTAAAAATGAATCAAAGTGTGCTTGGAATAATGATGCCTCATAAAGATTACCGAAAAGGCCTTTAATGCCTTACAAGTTCTCCAATTTTTCTCAATGAAAATGGTAAGATTATATAAAGAAGTCAACCTAATATGAAGGAACACATATCAGGTCTTGGTTTGCTTCAACCTTCATGACTGAATCTCTGTTGTCTGTTCAGCGCAACACTTTTCAACTGTCACTGCAATAGAAAGAGAAGATAAGTATGGGAAGTTGCATAACTCTCTTTTCCAAGTTGGAAAGGTCCCCCAGCCCAAGGTTAATCCAACCCAGGTTTCGCTGGGAAGGGCAAAGCATGCTGGGAACTGACTTCCTGCTCTCATAGAAGCTTGTGTGGTGGAGGTTCTGCACCCCCCGGCTCTCTGTGACAGAGCAAACTCTGGCTACCGAACCGCAAGGCAACAATCCGGCTGCCAAGGCCACAAATAAGATAACGAGGTGTGTGTGCGAGATGTATGTGTGCAAGGGGGAGTGAGTGTGAGGGAATTTAAGGGAAAAGAAAATCTAATGGGGGGAAAAGTGGAGTAAGGCTTGGATGATGAGACGCTATCTGGATCCTGATCTAGAACACAAAGAAACAAGCCGCGCTATGGTTCGCTGAGGGGCGAAGCACAGGAAAATGCTGCAGAAAAACAAGTCTTGTCGTTTCTCTGAATGATTCTCGGCCTTATTACTGCACTTGTTCAAGCTTTTTCTCTCACGAAAAATAGGTAACCGTGTGTAAAATGAGGGCATTATCTCTATTTGCCTTCTCATATGTGCTGGCATTGTAGTGGCCTTTAATGTGCCCTCACCAAAGACCTGTTTCTTATGCTCAGGGCTACACTGTGAGGTACATTTGAAAATATTCACTAATTTAAGTCGACACGCGTGAAAACTCAAGATATTGCCTTGCTAATAGTAATTAATGCATGCAAACATAAAAACATCTCAGAGCTAGTTCCTGCAATTAATGTAATCTTGTTATTTTGAATCAAGCTGCCAATCTGAGTCTTGGTAATAAAGTTTCTCGCACACAGCTCCCAGTTAAAATCACCCTTTGAAAATAATGTTCAAAACTCTTCCATCAAAATCTCATGGCCTTGAATTGCAAAATACTACCCGGACACTTTGTACACTTGCTTTACTGATTCCACTTTAGATGTGTTGCATGACTTACGGAATGATAATGTTCATTAAAGTACTGTAAATCTGGAGCTGAAGGGCATTTGGCCTATAGGTTCTTTTTTTCCTAATTGCTCTTTAAAGATGTCATTTTAATTCAAAACAGTGTTGCTAGGTGCCTGATAAACACGGCTTCCAATGCAATCAACTCAAGACAAATTACATTTGACGGCAATAAAGTGCATGGTGCAGCATTAAACTCCCTCTGAAATGGGTGAAGACTTGGTGGGCCCTTTCTTGGACACAGGGCTGCATTTAAACTGAAAAAGGCCAGCATTTACAGCAATTGCTTGAAACACAAATACATATGTGAGAGTTAAGTTAAAAAGTACTTCTCCTGGCTAGTTCAGAACTGGGCTGGAGATCTGTAATCCAAAGGGTTTTACACTTCCTGTAACAGTGCTTATAACACACCCAGGCACACACTTATCCACACAATAAACTGCAGGAAAGATGCAAACTCAGCAGCTGCATTGAGTTCAACAGGTATACAGGTATACAGTATGATCTAGTTATATTTCATAGGAAGACATTCACAGAAAAGTTATCTTTCATGTATAAAACAACCGTAACACTTTGACATCGATATGATCATTTCACTTCCCCCCCTACCTTTCTTTTTTTTCATATTCATCACTTATGAGCTATATTTTAGGAAATGGGGTAACAAGCAGAAATAACCCACTTTAATGGTAGCTTTTTCAACCATTCAAGCTTAAAACAGCAGAGGACAGTATCTGTACTTTTTTAAGTTTGAGATACTAGTAGCATATATACTTTAAAGCACATACTTTTGTCTAAATGATACAAATATAGTCTCTGCAACATTTTACAAGCAGTTTGGCAAACAGTCAACATCCTTTTTTTCTAGGGCTGTTGTCTTTTTTTTACTGGTTCCTATGATGTGGTGTTGGTTGTAGCAAGTTGATGACAGCTGTCAAGACAGTTCATCATTCAGCACATGGGATGTAGAAAAAAATGGAATGGAAGATTTCCAGCAGGAACCAAATACACTCAGCTGATGTCTGCTGTTTTCCAGTCATAACTTTAAAATGCTACCATTATAAATCACTAGACTCCGGATATATAACTATATGGTGTGGAGTCTTACAAAATCCACCATACTGATGAGATCTACTTTTATTCATTTGTTTGTCGAAAGATAATGACAATACTGATTTGATCACTTTCCCTGAAGCTACTGAAAACTCTCAATCAGACTCAATGCAAGAAAATATTGAAGTGTTCAGCTCAAACTCTTTAAATTGACTGATGACACCTACATTACAATCTAATACCATATTTTATAACCCAATCTCAATACTGACAGCTAGAGGGCAACCAATCCCCACACAAGCCCCCTTCCCCCAGCATCTGATACAAAAGAGATGACCTATCATATCTACCCAAGAACTCCCATTTAGCCTTTCCCCCAGGGCAATGCGCATTCTGAACACTGAGCTTTCATCATCTCATATTTACAGCTGATGTAATCACTTAAGCTGATTACCAGGGTTCACAGAGGAAACAGTTTAATTTGCCTGGAAAGAAATTATTAAGTCATCTCGATTGCTTTCAAAACCAAGAAACAAATTCACAAATCTTAGAGCATGTTAAGATCATTTTGTCTTGGAAGGCACATTATGCTTCAAATCATTTACTGTCACACATTTAGTGTGTTGCGTCCAAACTGGGGATCAAATCAAGTTGTATGGCTTTTATCACAAAATTAGAATCCTTCTTCTTTCCGGTTTGGATGCATTGGCTATCACTACAGCAAACCATAATTCAACCGATGTTTAGTTTAACTTCAAAGATACAATCTCCCTCTGCCAGTTTTGACGTTTGTGTTTGTGTTTTAAATGAAAATTCAATCAAACCAACAAACAAAAATCTGAAGAGCAAATCAAAATGTTTTGTATTTCTGAATCAGAAGCAGAGCCTGCGGTGGGATGGTTGTTTTCCGCTGTCAAAAATGACCTTTCCGGAATCCTTTGATGTCCATGCGTGTGTGTGAGCTTTTCTGAGTGATATAGTTGCCCTTTATGCCTGTACATTAGTGATCTTGGGCTTCTATATCACCTATGTGAGCTTTAGAAATACTTAGTGTAATTTCCAATCTTTTCAGCTGCCAAACCAGTGAGCAAAGAAATATTAAACTTCTATGCACGCACTGTGGTGGACGTTCATCTCAAATGAACCGCTTTTTCTTCCACATCATTCTCCTTCTGACTTTTCCCCTCTCCATGTCCCTGCGAGCGCTATTTGAGGCTCTCAGCAATAATAGAGACGACTGCATGGTGAAGGTCCAACTAAGAGTTAAGCGCTATTAGACATATCATATTATTAGGGCTTGCACTCCAGAATAATATCTCCTTGCGGAGCGGCAATATGACTACTTGTCCAACTGATGCCCTGAAAGATAATCAGTCAAATCCATATCCAGGGGGAAGGTAGCCAAAGCCAAAGCCCCCTTCATCTGTGTCAGAGCTAATATCTGTGTTTTGGAAAAAGGGACCAAACTCAAGAACTTTACATTAGAGAAATTCTGCATAATGCAACAGTGTTGTTTTCTCTGGCTTTTATTGACGTTTTTGTCACCAGCAAAGTTCATGAATCTTTCCCCGCTGTGTTGGCCCTGAGGCTACAGCAGGGGTTTGTGCATGGTACCCTATAATCCCCTAGGCCATGACCTGCTTAAAAAGAGCAAAGCACTGATCGCCGGCACAGGCCAAGTGATTTCATCCTCTAACGGCTCCGGCGGCAGTGCAGGAATCGAAGGCCTAATCTTATCTCCATTGCTTGCGGTTTGAGAAAAATCGATGGCTGACCTCGAGAAGGCATTAAGACATACGGTAAATGGCATCCTATGCTGCTGAAAACTCTCCTCTGCTCTCCTGTTACCCCATCCCTCCACTCAGTGCAGACGGTCAATGAATAACTTTCGTAAGACAGGGAGAGTGGTTGACAGAAAGAAAAAAAACACCCAAACAATTTTTAAGAAGATTCGGATGAACTTAAGGAAGGTAAAGCCGGAATTTTTGGCGGCTCGTCGTTTTCATAAACAAGCCAAAGCGGAGGCCATTATTTGTGAGGGAAGGAGAGAAGTACTGGCGCCAGTGAGATTTGATTTCAGTGGCAGAAATTGGATTAGCAGCCATTAAGGGCCTCCTCACACATACATTTATAATGCTGCGAAGGGGAAAGGTTCTGCAGCCAGCCAGGGCTCTCTGTGCTCACACAACGACAACTCCTCTGTCTGGGGAAAGGTTACTGATGTTCACAGTGCCCTATTATGATGCTAAACTTTGTTTCAGACGATTTATAGGTGGGACACAATGGTGGGACCTCAAGTGGGCAATAGTTCATTAAGGTGTAGCTGAGAAAACAGCCACATTTTTTCTTTTTATGCTGTTGTTTACCTACAGAGGAATGCTGTGGAGAACGAGTACATTTGAGTGAAAAAGCTACAATATTATGGAAGGAAACTCCTGGGAAATACTGCAGCAAAGAACCAGACGTCAGATGTAGGAAAAAAGAAATCAGCCTTTTGACAGAGAGGACAATCATTTACAAGAAGCTCATCTTGCCAACCAACTGACAAGAGGCTCTCTGCACAGCGTCACTTAGCCCTAACAAGGTTACTGTGGATCACACTCTTTCATTCACTCTTTCATTCTTTTGGTTCTCTTCCCCCACCCCCCCACGCTCTGCTTACTATCACCACGCGGTGAGGCGAGAATGATTTAAAACATACGCATTCCGATTTAAAAAGCTAATGTTGGGATTAGGTCGGTCATTATTTTCTCATCTATGGCCCAGTGGAGGATCCACGCAGAGATTTTAAAAAGCAGGTTAGCTCACCGCTCCACTCTTTGATGCTTCGTTTCACTGACAGTAAGTTAAAGCGAAAACCCGGCTCGGAGATTAACGTCTCTAAGCGGAGAAGTCCCGGCAATACATGCATGACTGACACGGTGATTAATACGCCTGATGGTCAGTGAAGACAGCGTGTTTTTTCCCCCTCTGGAGAAGCTCGATCACACCAGCGAGAAGCAGCCACATCCCAGAATGGCTAGAGAACAGATGATGACCCTGCACATTAAAGTTCTTCTCCATCAGTCTAAGTTCAAAGTCATGCTCTGCTGCATTTCCCAACATGGGAACCATTCCCTTGTTGTCACCTCTGGCTCCCAAGGTAGGGGATAATCCTTCCATGACAGATGTTAAATTAGGCCAACTTCCAAAAAGCTTAAAAACTAAGAACTGGTTTTCCAGAGCTATTTCCTCTATTACACCTTCACTTAAACACTTGTGCTGTGTTTGAGAAATGCTGGAAAGTTGGGAATTACTTCTTCCTACTGTAATAGGAAAAAATAAATGGCATAATCCCTTCGGTCAAATTTCCAAGTCGGAAACCTCGGGCAAGATTTCTTGGGTTTCAGAGACGCACTTTGATGCTGGCATGTCAACATGGCACAGTAATCCTTGAAACACTCCTTAAATTGATATACAGCATTGCCTTCTAGGAATACATGAAATCTCTTTAAACATCTGTGTTGCAAAAAGTCCCTTTAAACAACCCCAAAGCCTTTAGAACCATGCATCACATCTTCCGAGGTATTCACTGACTATCAACAGCTAGCTGAGCCCCTGTGACTGCACGTAGTCCTCCAGAAGTCCTGTCCACACAATGAAGCTCACACACCCACCAACTCTAAACAAAACCAAGGGGCTGAATGCAGGCTCACCAAAAATGGGCAAGTATTTTGTTCACAGAATTTCAGCAGAATGGGACAAACAAGGAGAAAATGTATTTCCTTCTTCCTTATCTTTAACAGCTTTGTATGCATCATGCACAGGAACTTTTTCAATTAAACATCACAATGGAATACAAATGCATGCCTTCTAAACGGCAATAACGGGCTACAAGGGTTAAGTTTCCTCATCTCAGTGGTATAGCGGTTCAGCCATTATTCCTAAATGTCTGGAGGGGGTAACAGACACAGAAAAGAGGAAATTAGGTCTGAGGAGTTAAATCACATGACGTGATATGGTTTTTGGGCAATGAAACCCTGCCAACTGTTAAGGTTTACCAACTTCCGCTTGAATCTGCCAAAACATAACAACTTGCCGTTGAGAGCAGAACTCTGTACGCATCATGTCGCCCCCTGCAGCAATGAGAGTTTGTTTGAATAGAAGCCTGATGTTTGTGACATAGCCAATACAAAACTTGGAAAATGTGCGAGCCAAGAGGTTTGTTACTCTAACTCCATTATTCAGCTTTGAATTAAGGCATCTAACATTATCGACTTTTTTTTCACTGTGTCAGTGGAGAAACGTCAGCAGCCAGGCAGGCATCACGAGGGGCTCGCTCTGTCTGATGCGCCTGGAAACCGCAAGACTCAGAGAGAAGTGAGCAGTCCTCTCTGCGGTCTGATATCTCCTGACTGACTCATCGACACATCTGGGTCTAAGTATATGCTCCGTGGGGCTCTCCTGCCCCACGGGCACTTTGGTAAATGAGGGATAATTAGCTTTAGTTGACTTTAATGAATGGCTTAATGTTGTGTTTCATTTCTGATGAGAAAAATATAAAGCTCTGCACTTATCAAAGGGAGGCCCCTGTGCCGATGTTCCTCAAGGCATGCCGCTGGTGTTTGCTTTTGCATTTGTTGTGTGTACGGGGGCGAGGCGGGCTGAGCTGAAGATAGCTGCAGCATACGAGGGAGTGGTTTTCAAATGTGACCGCCGATCCGAAGATCAGGAAACCTGCCGGGGTATACAGTAGCAAATTCATCATTCTAGCAGGGAAGTTACTACAGATGTGGACTCTGTTTTTCTTTACAGAAAGCTAGGGAAGGGCCAAAGCACTCAGTTTTGATTTCCACGTCTTCTATATCAACACGAGGCCTCCATAAAGGCTTTGATAATTCCCACAAGCTTTGATATAAAGCAGGAAGTGTCTCCCAGAGTTATGATAGTCATTCATCTTGGTTTCCGATTAAGTGTATTGCATTGAGCTGATTAATTATTTTCAACAGGCACAAGATACCGCAGAGATTTATTTGTTCCATTCAATCTATGATTACAAGCTACTCTCAAGCTACTCTGATATAACTGTCATCTACATTTCCAGGTCTTTACACTGAAACAGTATCACTGGTGGCTGCAGCTCCATGTAGTTCATTATCTTTGCAGTGCCATTAAGAAGTAAAAGCTTTTAAAAGCTGGACTTGCAGAACAGTTTAGTACTTGTACACACTACCTTTTATTTTATACAGCAATCAAGCTTGGCATCTTTTGAGGAATAGCTTGAACACACACACTCCAGAGGATCTCAACAATCTCTCTGTGTGAAGCAGGATTAACTGTGCACTCTAACTCTAAAAGCACCTTCAAACTGACACTGGATCAAGGCAGGAAAAGCACATCCTCATCCGGGGAGGTGAATCTGCATTTCCAGGATCTGTTGAGTCTGGGCCTTGGGTAACGTAGGATTGGGGAAGGGGGTGGGTCAATCCCCAACAGAGGGCCCTGGCTTGGGGATTTACCTGGCTCAGCCCCCTCTCATGAGCCTCTAGGTCTTCACAGACAATCCCTCTGCACCTCACCCCACTTTATGGAGAGGAATAAAATGTTAACTAAGCCATGGCATGCAATATGGTGCTCTAAGAATAGGGGGCTTTCTGCACCCTTATGGGGTTTGAAGGTGTAGGAGGGATGCATGGATGAGGGTTTCAACAACCATTTTATAACCCTTACTACTAGTAGTACATTCCTTCAGTCAAAGGGAGGGTGTTATTCCGTTATTTGGACCGTACAACCCTATCTAAAAAATAACGTCCCCATACGAGTTAAATGCAACTCAATTTCTAAGGATTTTCAAAGGCAGTTTCAAACACGTGGTTAATGTACATTGATACAAAACTAAATAAAACAGCAACAGTACTTGGCTAGGTTTAATGAAACATCAGGGTTTGGCTTAGTAATTAAAAAAAATCATGGCCACCTAATCTACTGTGGTCTTTCACCGCAGGTAAGCCAATACTGGATAGTGTCAAAGATTACGGTGGTGTTGGCGTTGGTGCTGATCTCTGTTCTGCTCATTACTGGATGAACTATAGGACTACACGGCAAATAACTATGACGTTTCTTTACTCCGACGTCTTCCACACGGATCATTTACTTGTGGAGATCTGACTAAAATGATTCCGCTAAATGTATCTCAATTAGCTAGTAAAATGTTGAAAAGAACCCCAATGGTAGATCTGCCACCGCTATCACTTTGCTAAGAGCAGAAAGCTAGGCGATGGGTGTTATTGACTATATTGAGATCAAGAACAAGGTCACCACAAATATCCACAAAGTCTTCATCTTTGTTGCACATGTGAACAACAATGTGTTTGGGTTTTAAATAGTTTTTTTTACCTCTACCAAGGAGGTTAAACTTTCTAAATCAGTTAGTCTGTTTGTCAGAGGGATTACGGTAAAATTACCAGAATTCTCATGACATTTGCTAGAAGTATGATCTAACGAAGAGCCCATTCGAATGAATCCAAATGACAGAGACATACACGCATTGTTTTTTCACTTATGGAAACAGCGTTTTAGTGAGTGCGTGTGTTCATGTGCGTGCACACTCGTCTCTCCTTAATTCCACCTGGTCTGCATCCTCCTGGTCTCTGTGGATCTGTAAGGGAACGAGGTAGGATATAGGAGGAAATTGTCCAGCATGAGTCCCTCTTTATATCTCATTTCTGCACAAGTCCTTTTATCCGCCTGTCTCTGTACTGGGAAACCCAAGGAGGAAATCCCTCACATGTTTGGACATGGAGCACAACTGTCCCAAAACAGGGCCAGACCCTAACAAGCGAGGAGCCAAGCTAAATCAGACGGGCTTAGACACTAAAACAAAGACATGGGCAATCAGGATCATCGCGCAATCCCCGTGCAATGACCAGTGATGAGGGAATCAAGTCTGGCCGGGGCTTTTTGTTTTCTTTGATTGTTAGACTTACTCTCGAAAAGCACTGTTGTTCTCGTCTCTTGTGATGATCTAACCGACGGCACAGATTTTTCGATTAAAATAGCTCATTAGTTCACAGCGGAAGAAAGGCGGGGGAGGGTGTGTTTGATGTGTTTGCCGAGCTCCTGTTGCACGAGGGAGAGAGGTAAAGCCAATTCAGGAAGAGCTTGATCCTCTCTAAGGCCTGTGCTGCATCAAACACTTGTCAAACACCGGGCAGACAGACAGCTGAGTGGCTCTGACAGATCTGATCACAGACACAGCCAATAAGAGTCACCCTCCGCTCAGCTCCTCTATCCAGGCACCTCTATCCAGGCTCTCCCACTCTTGTCAATAATCCCCCTTCGACTCCCTCAAACACAAACAGAGGGCTTTGAGGCATATGGCAGACATTTTCTTGTTGTTTTTAGCTGTGTATGATTACAGTGCAATTTCAACGGTCATTTCAGGGTCTCACCTCGCAGAGGAGAGGTTTGTGTACTCCAGAAGGCAGCAGCAGCAGCATCTGTCAGAGATGCATCAAGAGAAGGAGAAAGGAATCAAATCAAAGGGATGCTTAAGCTCCCACTAATCCGAAAGAAATGTCTCAAGGCCTGTTCGGGATCACGGTCCTGAACCTTGCCACCCAGCGGGAAGGAGCATTTACGTTTGAAGGGATTTGATATGGTACCTGGGAATGGGTTGAGATCATGACACAGACCACTCAATCATGTCTTGAGGTTTTCCTCCGAGAGCCATCATCCTACATTTACTCTCCTGCCGAGCATATCACTCAAAATACAGACATGAGGAAAGTATTTGCCAAATGTGAGTACCCCAAATTAGGGAGGGGTCACCGACCGTACAAAATGTATAGGTTCAGATACATATGTAGGTATTTTACGGTGCATATTTGTATGACGTTTTGCAAAAACTGAATTTCCATTTAACTGCCATGTTAACTTAATGTATTATTTATAATACAATATATATATTGACATGTTACATTTAATACTACAAATATTGGTTTTCTTTCTTTTGGAAACCAAACAAATTGAAAAGAACCAGAGACAAGTTAAGGATTGCTTCTCACACCTACAAATGTAGATTAAAAGTTAAATAGCAGAATATTTTAGGGTCAGAAATTCCCTTGTCTTTAACATATAGGATGTCTCGAAGCACGGAAAACTTTTGAGTTTTAAACATAGACGTGGCAACCAGTTGCGTTGCTACCATGTGGAAAAGAAATAGAAAATCAATGCTTATTAAAGTGTGTATTATTACCCCTCTCCAAACAAACGGTTCATTGTTACTGGCTCCATACCAGTGAGTTTTCTTCACCTATCATATTAGCAGTTGATAACTGCGGACAGGCTTGTGTCTCAGGCTGTTGGTTCTACTGAGGAAAAGGGGCTAGAAGAATACTTCACCCATAATGAGCATTTACAAACTCACCCCATGGTACCTTGAGTTTGTGAAGAAAAGTTACATTTTCTTGAATTCCTCCAAGATGAGAAATAATTCAAAACTGATAAAGTTAATATGTTTTGATATACTTTTGCTGTTGTTAATTGCAGCCCCCCTTCACATCAATTTATCAAGGTTTTTTCATTCTTTGATCACCATGGAAGCGTGTCAGAAAAACAATGAGTTCTAGAATATCAATATTATTTTCATCATAAAACAATTCTAAGAATCTGAGGTCCTACTGGTTCAGTAATTAATGTTCAAATGTTCATTTTGTGGGTAAAGTATACCTTTAAGGTGAATGAGTTTAAGGTCAATTGCTCACCAGTGACATCACCTCAGTGTTTCTTTGTGTTGATGGGAGTGTAGTGCTAGTTAGCCCTGGCCTCTACTTACCACTATAATGGCTCTGCTTTTAGTCTGCATCACCCCTGTATTTGCCACCGTTAATTCACACACACTCACAGGAGAACGTGCAGCCAAAAGGCCAGCAGTCTATACTTGCTGCTCTGTTGTGTCTGCATGTCTGTCCACGCTCACGGACATGAGTGGGTCAGAAGCCACAGCCTCTCTCTGAATCACCCGCTGTAATTAAAAGCTGTGATGTCTCCATAAAGACGCCCACCAGAGATGGAGAAAAGGAGGAAAAGAGGGTGGGAAGAGGTGGAGAAGAGAGAAGAGGGGCTTCTGGTGGCTGAACCGGTGCAACTGTGCACCAGATGTTTTCAGGCTTCCTTCTTTTCTCCTCCACGAAGCGTTGGCTGGAACGCTGTGCACCACGCATCCTCCGTTGCAGCTTGTTGATATGTGATACATGAGCGAGAGAGTGTCATTCGAGTGCTAGACAGGAAAAGAGAATGGAAACAGGGACAGGGAAAAGAGTATATAATGTGGAGACTTGTTCTGCCTGTGAGGTCGGTTTTATTGTTTGGCGGTGTATGTTACGCTTTTCTCACACTGACGACGTTAACGTGTCTGTCTGTATGTGCGTGTTCATCCTCATCTGCCTTGTGTGGCGGAGACGGGGAGATAAAGAGAGGTGGCAGCAGTGTCGGGCTGGAGGTCTGGCAGACAGAGAAGGCGGGGGGGATGTAGCACCATCAGACATCTGACCAACGCGGACTAAATGTGAGAAACTTCAACACAACGGCCTACTCCAATAGGGTCGGACACATATAAGAAGTTTTTTTTTACAGCACTGATGCAGAAATAAAGTTGTATTTTGTTTGTTCCATATCATAAAACTTCCCCATTTCTAACAAATTCTAATAAAGTACAACATTTTCCAACAACTTTACGCCTGTCAGAGTTGAGAGCCTCTAAAACTACATTTAAATCATCAAACTCCAAATCCATACCAATGAAGTTTTTTAAAAGCTGGGTAAGCAGGTTTAATTACAGGTTTTACAGAATGCCACCCCTGAAGCTGTTCTGTAAAGTCTTTTAACACATCAACGTATCAATTTCTCTGATCAGCCTTCCGAGGAAACTATTACAAACTGCGGTCAATGGCAAACCTCCGTCAAATCACAAGTGCACGTCTCTGGCTGGATTTTTTATAAAAGACCCCAAAAAAAGAGAACGATATACGAGTCGAACCCTACTTCAAAGTTCTCATCACAAGCTGTTGCCATCCATCCCTGTAAAGACACAGACCGTGTCTTCTCTGCTGTAAAAAATCACAGGGTGTAACAGTACAAACTGCCAGCCAAGGGAATGTTCGCTAAAGGCGCATTTTATGGCCCTGACCGTGTCATGGGCAATATCAGCCCATATACTGCTCAGCGGGGGGAAATAGCTCCCGTTTGTGGGGCAAGAGAACATGAAAACATTCCACTTCTGTACAGTATATCTCCCCTTTCTCCACCTCCTCCTCCTTTTTCTTCTCCCCCCCTCCAGTTTGCTGCCACTTTGTTTGTTTGTGTACGTCTGTTTTTGATGGGGCTGTTGATGTCGGCACATATGCCTCATTTCCTCTGTTAGAGGGATCACAACGGAAGCCTCGCAACCAACTCAGTGTTACGACTGTTTGACAAAGCCACGCAGAACAATATGTGCAAGGTTTTACAAGGCTTACAAATGTGTCATTCAGGTCATGATTTTCTCCTAGTCTTGGAATATAAAACATCAACTTCTGGAGATATTTACTGTACTCAACATCCAATCATTTTCGGGAAGTTATCTACATTTATCATCTCTGCCAATATTGATGACTTGGTTTGCTTGTTTTACAGATTACCTAAAAACTGCCACGATTTTCATCATCCTTGGTGAAAGGGTGTATAATGCCTCAAGAAGGAACCCATTCAATCTTTGAGTGGCTAAGAATCACGGGCAGATACACAATGACTTTTTAGCATAGCGAGTTATGGCCTGGCCTTGGCAGAGGTCTATGCTTTCCAAGTGCCCTTCAGGTTGAAATATCAATAATATAGCGAGTCAAACAAATAAGAGGAGTGCTGTATTGAGTGTGTGTACATCAGTCTACAAAAGGCAGTTTAGCAAAACCAAAACTCAACTGGGCCAAAGAGTGTGAAAGAAAACTCTCCACTCACACTCCCCCTCTTTCTTCCTGCTTGGGAAAGACCAGATGACAATACTGTTGAGTATGGCGCCCCAGCGAGTGCTGCTGACCCCTCCTCTTCCATCCCTCCACCGCCTGGTCTTTGAAAGGCCTCCACATGTTTATGGCTCATGCCTGTGGTATGACGATGGATTCTCCATATAAAAGCCAGCAGGATCATGGGGTGTTTCAAATATTGCTCTCTGAAGACAGTTGCTGACAAAATGACAGCAGCCATATTTATTTTGGTCAGAGAGCAGGGGCACTTAGTGGGAAGTTAATCAGAGACACCCCCTCCAACTCCTGCTAACCCCGGGCTTCCAGGATCATTCCCCCCTTCACCTCCAAGAATAAGGAATGTACCCAGGGCAGACAAGTCTTAAAGACTACTGGTAATGACTTTCTCCTCTGACAGAAGATTTAACACGGCCAAACTGAATGAAAGGAAGAAAAATAAACCCCAAAAGTTTGGTTTGAGAACATCAGCATAAAGCAAGTTACCAATTGATTGCCAATCCAGACATGAGCCTACTGATAATCAATTTTCATCTGGTTAGGATAAGATATGAAACACAAACACAGAGACGGCGGGGGAAAACAGAATAATCTACGGCAGAGATTTGGAAATATGTTATAGCAGAAACTGAACTTGTAATCATTTGAGACTGTGACCGCGGCAGTGACCATAACCGCCATTGGCATTGGGATGATGGTGACCTGGCCAAGTCACTGACAGGTTCACCCTATTCACTACAGCACAGCGAGAGGATTTCAAGTTCATCTCAGCTTTACAGATTCACAGTTGTGTGTACAGCATGAGGAAATCCTTATCATGTTTCAAGCTTTTTCCCATTTTCACAACTAGATTTTTGCAGTATTTATTAAATGAATGAACGAATCAAGCTAAGGGGGGAGGGGTTGTCTCAGTCAGACACCAAAGTCAGGCCTTGTGTCCGGAGCCAGGCTATCCATGCCATCCAAGGGCGGCGGGCTGCTTCTGAGGCCTTCCCACCAGCTACTGTGTCAGCCCCTATGGAGCGGCCTTATTAAATGAAGATTATGCTGTGGCTCCCCCAGTCACAACAGGCTGTGGTGCGAGGCACACATAATCACTATGACAGGTCGGCTGCCAATTAGTGCTCTCCTTCTGTCCTGGGAAAACGCTCTTCACTCGGCTCCCGCTGGCGGGAAGAACTGATCCGGATTGTCCGTGATATTACCCAGGCCAGAGATCGCCGTTAATCACCAAACGTCATTCCAATGTGTCAGGAATCAGAGCTGGACTTGTCATCTGTGCACCAGCTCTCCCAACAGTCCTGACTTCCCGTAGAACACACCCAGAGAACATTAATTGGAATAATGAGATAAGTACATGAAGGAGTAGAAGTGCTGTGACTTCAGAGTGGTGGAGAGTTCTTCTGCTGAGAGGAAAAAGAACATGCTCCATCAATTGGGCTTAAGTTGAAAGCGTGCATCTGTTTAAAAAAAAAAGAGAAAAAGCTGGCCTCATGGTCGAAGGCAACACATCCAGAAATGTGTTTGCATGTGAGGTTTCCAAGCCAAACACAGGCCAGACTCAGATGTGATCACACTGACTGCGTAACTAAAACGCTCAAAAGTGAAGGGTATCTTTCGCCAGAGCTTAAACCTCTTGGCTCGTCGAGTATAAACACCAACATTGTGTTTCACACGCTCGAACGCACGCACGCGAGTTAACTGCTTGCTCGTACGCAAAGGCTGCCAGTAACCGGAATCGTTTGGTGTCTCGTGCAGGGTGCGCTACAGACAAGGCGGTTAAGCTTCCTCCAGAGCGGATTTGAGGCAATCACCATTGCTCTGTGCATCGTTTTACAGGAGCAGAGGCTTTGGAGCAGATGGTTCGCAGACGGGGAGGACCAGGAGGTCCACAGCACGTCGGATTCACCACAGAACCACAGACAGAACCTGGCTTACATCCCACTAGTCAACCAAATACCTCCTGGTCGATTCAGGGCGGATCTGGGTTCACTTTGGTCCCCTGTGCCAGACTGTAGGTGCTTGCTGGGTAAATTAAACAACTGCCCGCCTGTCTGTCATGCCCATGGCCTTAAATACAGACTTGCAGGGTCTTCAGATGTCACACAGCGGAGGAGGGATGAGGTGATAGACTGTGTCTTGTCGTCTCCTACACCCCAGCCACAGACTTCGTAACTTGTTTGTCCATGGTTTCAAATTGATGGTAAGGGGAATAGACTGGGCATCATGGCTAGTTATCACAGTTACAGAACAAACACAGACTGCACACAGGAGTTATGACAGACATTATTAGTGGTGGCTGGATTCGATCACTCAGATGACTGATGGCATGGAGGGCTTGGCCTTGATAGAGCTCTACATCACAAATGGTTTCTCCTGTTACATGCACTGGAGATCAATACTCCCACAAGGCCTGAAGCTCTCCAAGTACAGGTACATAATCCAAAGGCCAAAGATATCATTATTTGCTGCTTCTTTCTAACTCTTCCTTTCTCTGCTTTTTTTCCCTTTTTCTTTCCATGAGGTCGCCAGGGGGACTGTGAGTCTTCACGGGCTCGTAGAAGCGTTTAGAGTGTAAGTCGAACCGCATTGTCCTGGAAAACCAGGTCTTTAATATCTTTTTGTTATCAGTTCCAAATGTTGCTAAGCTATAAATGTTTTACTGTTCAATAACTTCATATTGTAAAACTTCTGTTCTTGTTTTGGTTAACTTTGTAGTTAGCTGCCTCCTTGCACTACAAATGCCCCTAAAAATGATTATACTTTTAAATAGGAATCAAGCAAGCAGAGCTGAACAAATGTCACTCCAGACTTCTACCGTAAATACTTATGTGCCGTCTGGGAATCTGAAAGCCGATTAGTAAAACTGTTGAAAATTAGCCCAAGTTGCAATGGTGCATTTGTGTTGGACTTTAGTCCCTGTTAAATCCCAAATCAGGGATTACATTAAGCATGGGTGTTTGGAGAGCTTTCACATTTTAAGTTGTTTACACAAGATCTAATTTCACTGACATTGCAGAAGCAGCTGTTGTTTAAAGATTATAGTATAGTGAGTGGGTGGGCAGTAGTGAAATAAAATAAAATACCCAGATGGATTGATTAGCGATGCTAAGGGCAGCAGAAAAAAAGAAGCAGAGAAAGAGAAATCAAACCTGTCATACATGTCTGTTTGTGAACCAGTGAATCTGATGACAGGGGCTGCTGGGAAATCTCTGTAGGGAATTCCTTAATGGCATCAATGTGGAACACCCGGGCTGTGCAGTGTTATCACTCCACTCACCTTTCCTCTCCTCCCATCAGCTCACAAGACAGAGAGGGGGGGACGCAGTCTGTCAATGGTGATATAAAGTATTGTTATTGTTTATAGCCCGTACAGAGAGCCTCTCTCCAGGGATCTGAAGGAAAGAAGAGCATTTTACCATCTCAACGACTTCCTTATTCCTCAAGAGAGGCCTCATGCTGAAAGCGATATAAGAAGAAATGCCTTTGTTCGTAACCATGTTTTGCTCTTTTTTTTTGTTTTAACCCATTGATTTCTGGGATTCACAAACACTTCAGAGTGGTCGTACTAAGATAAGAAAAAAGGTGTTGTTTTTTAACACAGTCCACAAATGTTATGTCCAATGTAAGCAGCTTTAAATATCCCTGAATATCATCATATTCAATTTAGTTAATTATACGTTTTAGAGTAATACTGATGATTGGTTTGTAACATTTTGAGGCTTAAGAAATACTATTGGTTCATTTTTCCCAAATAAAATCCATAGATCAAGAACCTATTGTCATAGTGTCAGCTTCTGGATGACTTATAACTGCTTTAAGATGCTATTTAATTTTCCTGTAAGGCCAAGATTGAAGACATTGAAAATCATGTTTACTTTGTCTGAGTTTATTTATTTGTACCTCAATTTCTCCACTACTTGTTTCTTCTTCTAACAACTTTTTTTGGTGGCATCTCTCCCATTTTAAGGTATGTGCCATGTGACATTTAAACACAACACCTGCCCTTATAGAGTTTTTAGGGGAAGTTTGCTTTTAATAAACAATTGTTGACATGCCACAAAGGTGAAGATCAAATCGATTCAATATAATGCACACCTGTTGAGTAGACTTTAAGAACATTTGGTGCATTTCG
The DNA here is from genome assembly GCF_949606895.1 of Notothenia rossii. Classification (NCBI taxonomy): domain Eukaryota; kingdom Metazoa; phylum Chordata; class Actinopteri; order Perciformes; family Nototheniidae; genus Notothenia; species Notothenia rossii. The sequence goes on from NC_136905.1 coordinate 30,148,532, forward strand.
AGTTGACTTGTCTTATTTTTCTCTCAACATATGACTAAGAGATATTTAAGGGAATGTTCTCTTTTACATTTTTCATTAAAGTAATATATGAAAATGAATTATGAGGTGAATTTAATAAAAGGGTTAGGGTTTTCCTCAAGGTTTTCTAATCACTTAATGTTTTTAAGTAAGTAATGTGATTAATAGCAACGGGAAACAGTTTTTCCTAATAACTGTCTCTGCCAAAAAACAAACAAGCATGTGAAACCATTCAATATGGCTTTTTCGATGCTTCGTGCAATTCAGCTGTTGGAAACATACCAAACGTTTGCTTGAAATTAGCTTGACAGTTGGAAATCTTGCTTGTGACAGTGTACCACCACATGTTGTGTCTGTCCGTGTGCTCCACGCAATATTTCCCCCCGGCCATTTTGGGGACAGAGTGTGTTATCAGGACCAAGATGTATGGTCCAAACACCGACCGTGAACAGCAAATTAATCCCAGCAGTGCGAATGATCTACGGTGTTTACACTTTGTACGGAACGCATCAGACACGGTTTACACAACTCGTCATGTTTGCTGTGAGTGCCTCGCCTCTTGACACTATCTGGGCTTTACTTTCTCTGTGTGTGTTTTACAGAGGGATTAGATCTTCACCGACACAGAAAGGAAAAGAAGAAGATCACTCTTGTCGATGTCCTTGTGCATCTCGGCTAAACTGGGACACGGGGATCTGTCAATGACGTCCAGAGTAATTGAAATACGTAGATATGTAGAAATGCAAGCCTGGGTGATCAGATAAGCATTGCCATAAATAGTCTATACCTACTTGCTGCATCCTCTTATTTCCTGTGTCCGCTTAATCCACAGCATCATTACAGTCTGCAGTTATATAATCCTGTGCTTATCCTAAACATTGGTGTATGGTGTCTCGCGAGAAAAGATGATAACAATGTTCATTTTCAGACTGTCTTCAGTTCCGAGTGAAAAAGAGCTTCTTACATTCATCTTCTGAAATAAAATCGAAAAAATTCAATTAGTCATATTGCATTGCAAACCCTGTTATTTTAACAGGTATTAGGGTCCATTTTCTTGCAAAGAGGTTGACATGTGTATTGATTGTCATTTAAAAAGGGTCACATTGCAAGGTATTTCATGATGTAACAGCACTTAACTATTTATTTCTGTTGCCTAAACATACCCACGTAGTGTTGTTTTTGTCTTATTTTGTTTCACTCAAAAAAAAAATTGAGAATGACGTTAAGTTAGGAAGGTAGCTTTTCCTCCCACTGGGCTATGCTTTATTATCATTGATGGGAAGTGATTATTTTAAAATGTCAGTTGGTCGAGCACTTACCTCCTCCCGCTCAAATTCAGCAGCTTACATTTTCACATTGTATTTATTTGAACTGAAGAGTGTTGCATTTCACTGGCTTTTGCCAAGTAGGGACTTTCTACTAGCGGTCGAGCGGTATGGAATTAACAACACATGCCTAAGTCTGAAATGTACCTTTATTGAACTGGCCACCGCAGTATTTCACGAGCTTGAAGAGTCCTAAGATGCACACAGTGAGACATTTATCGCATGGCCATTAGGTAAGGACTTGTTTCGAGTGTTTTGCAATGGAAAGCAGTTTTAAGTGAGAGTTTAAAGAGAGTTTAATGTCTTTTTTTATAAAGGACTGAAGAAAAATGGTTCTGCTATGCATTTAATTTAAACTTCACAACAACTTCCCATCACTAACTTCATGCTCAACATAATTACCGGCAGTAACCATGCGCAACAATGCCACATTTTAATTAAAGAAGGTCATAAAGTTTGTCGGAAAAGGTCAAGCAGCCACGGCAAAGTCCCAAAGAGGAGCGTGGGGGTTGGGGAGAATTTCCCTGAGAAACAGGCTTTAGGAGCTAAATGTGCCATGGAATCACAGTTTCCAACCCAGAGAGCAGCCACTGCCTTGGTAGTGCTGGAATACGAGAAACTATCAGGGTGTATTTCAAGTTTATTTACTCTTTCACCACTTCACTAAATGATCCTCTCGTCTAACACTCCAGGCCAAAAATGGAGAAAAATCTTCCAGGTTAGAATATTTCCCTCTTTCTGCTCAGCAATGTTTTCTTTTTTTTCCGACAGCCTTAATGATATCTGCCGCTGTAATTGCTTCCTTATTTGGTGAATTAAATATTTACACTTGGCCTATCCTAATCCAAAGTTTACGAGAGAAGTGAAAGTACATTAAGAGGGAAAAAAAATTTCTTTTAAAAGCACTGCTAACTGAGGCCATCACCCCAAATGGTGTGTTTGGATTGTCTTAGAGAGATAGTTTACTTTTTGAAAGAAAATATTTCCCTTAGCTGAATTCACACAGAGAGAAATTCCAGAATTGACTTCTCATTTAATGGCCTGACAGACATGCTGTGTGCACGGCAAATATCTGTCAGGCTGACGGGAGGAAACAGAGACGGCCATTGAGGAAACCTGCAGTTCTTACTTTGAAGAATTCCACTGAGGAGTGGAAGGGAGATGGGAGAGAGGGGGGGGAATATACCTCAGAAAAGCTGGCCCGAACAAGGCCGCCATGGAAAAATACTGATGTTTAATGCAACAAAACGCCACCTCAAAAACATAGACTGCAAAAAAACAAGGCTGAGTGGAAGGTACAAGGGTTACATGAAACAGGTGGAACTCTCAGCGAGAAAGAAGGCTGTTTTTTTTTCCAGACTCATCAGCGTAGTGTAAACTTTGAAGTGAACATGGATTGAGTTTGGAGCGACTGACAGAGTATCTTTCTCACAAAAATAAACATATGGCTGCAAACTATCCTTACCTCTCCTGCAGTGCCTCAGGGCCATTTTGCACATCCTGGACTCAGCAATGGTGGGACAAGGTATCGTGTCCTTAGGTGGTTTCTTTACAATGTGCCGCGTCCGGGTCTCCAGACCCCACTTATAGCCACAGGTTTTGTTTCTCCTGGTGCAGGCTCCCCATTCACTCCACTGGCCCACCTCACAGCCTTCTGCAAAGACAAGCAGAATCAGTTATGTGCAGTGAAACCACAACAGAGTGCAGGTCAATGTTTAATACAGGGCCAAGGTTCTTTTACGGGTATTTATAACCTCTTAGTGTGGGGTCCCTGTTCAAATGTTTGTTTCTTAATCCAAAAAAAAGCAGGCCAACTGAAAAGTTTTATGATAACATGTACACTACATTTACAAAAGGAAAGGTAAACATACAACATCCACCAGTTACAAAAACGTATGACGATAAACCTTAATTTTAAATATAATTGCTAGGCAAACAAGCATGAAGCTACTTATAACTTGTTCTAACCTTAAAATGTGCTATTGTTATTAAGCTATGCTAATGTTGTTAGCAAACTAACGTGACATTAGCATGAAATGTGCAAAAAACTGATATAACGATTTCAGCGTTAGAAAATTCTTAAGGTTAGAAACTGTTATCTTCTGCATTAAAATTACTTTACTTTATAATTTGCATTAGAATCTAGAAATTAGGGTTGTTTTGTTTACTTTGGTGATAATGAAGAATTTTGTGAAACTTATACAAACTGATGAACGCACGCTGATGTATCATTATGACCATCTCTAGTATACACAATTTTAGAAGAAGCTTAACAGTCAGAAATGGTCTGACAGAGTAGGCAATGTTGTTTATTCAGATTGGACGTTTCTTTAATTATTTGTACATATTTGTGTCATGTAACATACCTCCACACTCCATGGTTTCCTCCAGCGGGGCAAAGCCCTCGGGGCACTTCTCAAAGCAGCGCCCTTTGTGCAGGTAAAAGCCTGACTTGCACTTGGTGCAGAAGTCTTTGTTGAAGCAGGACTCGCAGTTCTCTATCCTGCACCCTGGAGGAAGAAGGGGGAAAAGAGGAGAGTCGTCAGGGTCTGAGATCCCTCTCATCTGGAGTTGATCGAAAGCTAAGGGGTTTGGGGATGGGGGTTCTTGAAAGGATTATGCTGTCTGTCCCACAAAAAAAAGATTTGTCGATGCCCAGTGAATCATTTCTCTCCAGGGCGCAAGCGTATTTCAGAAAATGTGTTTCGCTTGACAGATATTTTATTTTTCATCTTCCTGTTCATGTTCGGAATGTTCAACAGTGTGAAAAAACAACATCAGACAGTGAGGCACTATGTCATGCTGGGCTCTTTCAACATATTGCACCAACATCCAACAATCTGGAAACAAACACAGAAGCTCACATGTTTTCAACTAACAGTGTGCTGCAACAGGAAGAGTACATCCCATTAGGTGTCCATAATATGCTATTTTATCACTGCACCCTGCTCCAACCCATGTCTGTGTCCATAACTGAGGATTAATGTGAAGTCAGGTTTTAATTATAAGGAGTATGAGGGCTCATAATCAAAACGCCAGCCATCTGTGCTGAACCATTAAGTTCTGGCTACGATATGGAAGGTTAAAAGGTGAGTGAGGAAGGGATATGCATGGGGAGGGGGACACCATTTAGCTCTGCCTCACCAAACAAATGTTGATGCATTAAGTCAGCAAAAACAACAGCACACTTACCCTCCCACGCCACACCCTGCCGGCTGCGCGCGACACGCAGCGGGGCGCTCGCAAAGAAAGGCACAGCAATGTGTCATCAAGCTTTTACTCTGCAAATAGCACATCAGGCAGGGCCAAATTACAACAACCACACCAGCAGGGCAGGCCCACATGATTAGAAGGAGCCTCCCAGAGCTGGCTAATTTATGACGTTCCTGACAGGATCTATGTGTTCCAATAGGCCTCCAATGTCGGGAAACCACATTTTGTAACCTGCAGCCACTGTCACCCTCCGCCTGCAGGTAGAGTGTCATTTGCTTCACTCATTGTGCCTCGAACGGCGACGCAACCACACATTAGCGCGTGCGCATTTCTCTGCGCGTAAAACCTGCGTTACTGTGATTTTCCACATGTGAGAGCGGAGACGGGTGCTGAGGGCTGCTCTTTTATCTGTGACCCTTGCAGGGCCCGGGGAAGGGAAGATTCTCACAATCACACCCCTTAATTACACCATCTCCAGCTAACCATCAGGCCTCCTCCTCGACATTCCTCCAAAACGAGGGGGTCCCTCCCCGCTTTACTTTGAACCCTAAAGTATGGCCTCTGCCCACTCACTCTGGTCTCACGCTTTCCCGACGAGTCTAAACAAACCATGGATACACACACATATGCACAAACACACACATACCAATCAGATATGGCTGGAGATAAACCCACTCTGCAATGCAGCTGTACTCTGCATTCTGAAAAGACGTCAACACACTGACCATAAATCGCTGAACCCTTTGGTAATTTCCTGTGTTCTCACATCACGTTATTCATTTAATTATTTGATTTGATCTTATCTAGGTATTACCTTTGCTCCGTTTTATATTATATCACAACATATGTCCTGGATCTCGGGAGTTACGCGGTACAGTAGAAAGATTTTGGGCTGTAATGTGTACGTCAAACTTATGTAAAGTGTTTTTCTGTCTTTTTAATTCTAGCTATCTGCATCTTATCCACTTTACTCTGAATCAGGCTCAACTCAGGCTTAATACAAGAGAAGCCCAATACAAGAAGCAGGCTAATAAATCACAGACCTAATTGGAATGCACTGAGCTGTCTTTTACCCTTCACACTTCCCAGGCCTGTCATCACCTGAGAGACTTTTAGCTCCCAAACAAAAAAAAGTAAAAGACTAAGCGAGGGGAACAAGAACATCTGGGAGTTCTCTAAAGCGCTGGGGTTGTTGTGCAATCCTCAGTTATTGACGGTAAATAGGAGCAACACAGCTGTGTGAAATACTGTATCGTGCAGCAGCAGTGGCACCTGACAAGTGTTTTGATTAAAACATCCCATCAGTAAGGCAATGCCACAAATGCCCGGAAATGTTCTAAATAGAAGATAAGTAATAATGTCTTCTCTGCAGGATTGATGAGGTGGTTGGTACATCAATGCGGCTCCATGGGAGTTAGAATGCAGGGAGGCAAAGCTGAAGGGTCAGAGGTCATCCGAGAGTGAGACGGGTAGGAAAGGATCGCACTGACATACATTTATCCTTCTGTCCAGTTATCTGAACAAAGGCTATCTGGGACAGCGTAGGCTATCTCTGACACTGGAGAAGCTCCCACACTGATCAATGGTCAGTTAGGCTAACTCGGCCAGCAGCTCCAGAAACTGATACAGGGGAGCGGGTTCATTCTCCCTGCAGGATTAACCTCTGGACCACCTTTAAAATCTTCGTATAGGTGCCTCAGGGAGACTAATGAGAAATAATGAGGTCATCAGATCCCATTGAAGGCCCTCTGTTCCCGGGACTTAAACGTATTATCATCATTATCTCCCAGCCTGGTTCTGGCCTGTGAGTTATAGGCCTGTGAGTTATATCATGAACACAGGAGGAACAGCCTTGTGTTTCAGCTTTGAAAGGAATGTGAAAAGCTGAATAGGCCGAGGATTTTTGAGGGGTCGTCTACAAATTCCCCCATTGCCCATTTTCGCAGATACACTTTTGTGTTTGTTTGGCTATGCGATTGAATGGTTTGCGGTATGCTTGTCAAGTGCATTTGGAGTTGAAAGATGATGTCACTTGTGATCTAATGGCGCAAACTTGGCGGTCCCTCAGCTGCGGTATTGGTAGGGAACCCACCGGTATTATCACGGACACTCAAAGCCTCAAGTCAGCTCTAGTCAACTGTGGTTCCTCTGCAGCCTGACAGCACCATGTGAATCACTCCATTCATTTAAATATTCACTATGAAAGCAAAAAGGCGCTAAATCATTTAGATGGATGATCTCTCATGTTCCACACAGGTTTTTTTTTTACGTTATCTGAGTTGGAGTCTCAGACCCCTCCACAAAGCTAACCAGAACCGATGTGGCGCAGCAGGAGTGTCGGTATCGTAAAAGACCTGGCAATGTGATGGGGAAAACAAGCCCTATTTTTTTCCATTGTTTGACTCCAAGCTGGGTTGAACAGCTCTGATCTACTCTCTAGGCCCCAGTTTTTGGCTGACATGGAGGCTTTGGCTTGCTCGCTTCTACCCAGCAATGTAGTGCGGAATATCAGGAGCTCTTGGCAAAGGCCAGAGCTGCCATGTTCTTCCCAACTGTCTCTGTGCTGTCTTGTTTCCACCTGCTCCTCAGTGCGTCAATGTACAGCTAGGTGAAGCAGAAGTGGTGTTCCTGTCAATCGGTATCTCCCAGAGAGAGAACAGCAATGACAGATGTGTCAGCAGTCTTCCTAGCGTCTCCACTCCAAGGATTACAGTCTGCTCCTGTATCTGTTTAGCATACACGCAGACAGCTCGAGCTTCACACTGTGGTCAAGCACAGACAGCCTTTCCATTCTCAATAAAGTACACACAGTGAAGTTGTGAGAAATAACCCTATTCAACTCTGCGCCTGGCTGTGATTTTGCCGGTCCATTGTATTGTCTGGCAAATCTGAAAGAGTAAATGTGTGATGGTTAAATGTCCCTCGATAAAGCTCAAAGGCCAAAAGCAACTGGGTATTTTTGTTGGTCAGACCGTGCAATGGAAATACCCACAAGCTCAGAATTAGTGAGAAAGTGAGAACTTGAATGAAATACATGGAAAGAGGCTGCCAGCGCCTCCAACTAAAGGTTACAAAAACCCATATTAGTTCCTTTTTACAGCCTCGGAACCAACATGATTCATGGCTCTTTTCCACCTCAAACCCAACGATTTCCCAAGGTGTACTTTAAAACTAAAATGATCTTGGAAATGGCACATCCAATCACCTTCTACTTCCAGATGTAATTTTATGTGACAAAGCAGCGAGAAATACAACAATAGAATCTGGTAATAGATTTCCTCAGTGTGAGCAACCCAGTAAAAAAAGAAATCACAATTGGAAATCCAAAACAATTACCTCTGACAGAGAAGTCTCGAGCGGCACATTAGGCTGGCACTGACGGGACTGTGATATTTAAACCACGCTCTCAGGATATTGGCAATCCCAGGCCTTGATCTGACTGGATGTTGGTTGGCAGGGAACACAGCTGGGGTTTTTGCGTGTTTGAAAGCATGCTGCAGTAGGATAAGGCAACTCGGTTGGTGGCTAGAGTGTGTATGTGTGTGTAGCAGTGGGGGGTCCTTAATATGCCCTGAGGGAGGACGTTTTGAATGCAGCCTTGCTCCCATGCTGACCCTCTCAACACTTTCTCTTTTCAAAAAGACAGCTCCGATGGTCCCCTTTCAGCTCATAATTCTTAAGCCAGAGAGCTTGCATGCGATACAAAATGACAGAATATGCTTTTGCCTGGGAATGTATGTTTAAAAAAAAAAAAGAGGTATTATGAAATGTGGCCCAGGAGAGAGCATGACTGCACCTCATTCACACATATTTGGCTGTACATAAAGCGGTGTACTGTGTGAGCGTTGCTACAAATCTTCCATGCCGAGCGGTGGGTTGACACCCACAGACACTGGTGTGGGGCCTCTTCTGGGCGGCTGATAAGAACCCCTGTGGATAACACTGGAGTTACTGCATATGGTTTATGGCTCATATGAACCTATCCATTAGCTGCTGAAAGGAGTTCTTGTAGAGCAGGGACCTAAGAACATAATTTATGGACATACAGGAAGGTATTATGCAAGAAAAAGACATCGCTAACGAACCGGCTACAGTTAAGTGATGGTTGTTAACATTGTGGCTCCCATGTTTGGGGCCACTTGAGTCCAGCTCAAGTGTAGGTTTAAATGGGCCTTTAGTTATGTAATGTTGCGGAAAGTATAGTTAACATTGTTGTTGGCTGTAATTATAGAGTCATTTTCTCTGCAGTGTAGGATAATCCCACTTAGAATGAAAGCCGTACATTTAAAATTCATCAAGTTAGGCGCATGTCCTTAAGTAGTCATTACAAATGAGTTATTGGCATGGTAAGGTAAATACACCACCATTCATAATAAAAAAAAGTAACTCATCGTAACTTCTTTACATTTTTCCAAGACTGACATTCAAGAACATTACAATAGAAAATAAATGCTGATTTCTTTGCAAATAGCTTGATTCAAAATGATTTAATTTGCCCTTTATTACAATAAAATACAATATTCAACCATTTCTGTGATTGAAAAGGGCATTGTTTCAAAGTGTGTACAGTCTGCATACAAATGCAACCTCCTTTTGTTTTTCTACTTTTAATATGTTTGTGTCATGAGATGTTTGCCCTGTGCATGCTGGGATACTTTATAGCCCACACATGATGCTCAAAATAAATTCTAAATGCCGTTTACAGCATTTTCCCCCCAAAAAAGACTTTAGATTAACATGAACAGAAAAGGATTATTTAAATCTACAATTAGCGGTATTGCACTGGCCTTAAGCTCATTATCGCTAAAACGTTCCTATCCTAGAATGAAACCGAATATTACTAGTCTACAGAGCATAAAAGTGTGAATGGCTCTCAGTCACATGCTTCAGGAGGCCCTCCGAAAATACTGAACACTAAGCCAGTGACTGGACGAGTTTACAAGCCTCTTGTCTTGGCCCTTGTTTTCCTTTATCCATGGCAGTCCACAAAAAAAAAATCTTGAATGAGATAAGATCACACAGGGAAATTCAGTTGTAATAATAAGCAGCTGTTCCCTGAGTGATTTCAGAGCCTGTGTTTAAAAAGCTCATGATAACAGAGACGTAATGCCACGTTCCAGGCCTCTTTGGAAACCAGGAGCACCCGTCAGCTCTGACCGCAGCGGGAGAGAGCCCGTCACCGTCATTTGTTCTCTCATAGGTACCAGTGTCAACTCACCATTCCCTGACCTGACAATTAGCCTCCAACCCAGGAAAATATCCTCTTACGAAAGTTGGACCTGAACTGTTTATTGAAATTGACATGCAGGGCGCAGCTGAGAATGAGGGTCAAAAAGGAAACTGGATTAGAAAGCCATGACTGAAAGAGCGATCACATCAAAGTGGTCCTCACTCTGAGATCTGATGCTACGTGACAATACAAGATGTTGTTCTATGAACAGTATGTACGGAGAGGGATTCAGATTAACTCGCCGCACTCAGGATCAGTTCAAGTCCAAATGTACCCAATATGGGGATACAGCGGTTAGGATAGTGGGATTAAAGTAAAGAAAAAGGGTAATTTAACAGAGAACAAGATGTCATTCTGTTCCAATTATATGAGTCATGAAAAAAGGGTTTAGATCACTGTTACTGGTTAAAACTGCAGAAGGAGATGTTCTAAGCCGTAATGACTAAACTGCTGGGGCATAGGAGAAATCCCCGTAATTTGACCTTTTTCGCTTAAATGGAATTTTTAGGTAAACTGAATTCCGATTAAAGATCAAATAAATAAAACAATGTATCTGGAAAATATCTTAATTGTCTCATTTGGCTTATTGTGTAATCAGACACTGGAAACATTTGGGAAAATAACTTCAAACACTAAGTGCCTGTAAAAAAATGCCATATCTTCATATTTGAGAAAATGTGAAGATATCGTTTAACATGTAGCTAAAAGGTATTTAGGCCTAATGACAATCAAGAGCTAGCTTAGCATTAGCATTGATGACATTGTTGGTTATGCAAATAAGTCAAAATAAGTTTATTTTAAGTTTCCCACAGGTAAAGTACAGTGGCCTTTGGGGTAACATTTCCGGTGTTTGACACATCCATCCAACCTTAGCCTCCTCCTAAAGTAGGAGGCTGTAGAATCCCAGCATGTCCAGCTAAACACAAACAGGCTCTCACGTCAAACTGTAAGATGTATGGGTACTGAAGTTTTAATTTTCTCTTTTTTCTTCCTGCGGTTGCTACATGTTTGCATTATTGGGCCTAAAGGTCCGGACACCCTCCTCTGGTGCTTTCGTCTGTCAGGATTTTGGCACTGGGAAACTAAACGAGTTCAAGTTTCTCTCTGTTTTCTTATGAAACACTCAGCCAACACCTTTGGCACCGTGTTATAAGATAAAAAGGCTCCGTCTCTCTCTACGAGCTTAGTTCATGTTAAAATAAGGTTATGAGATCCGGGTGCTGCATAAGGAGGAGAGGGACACATTTAATTAATTGGATTTCAGAGTTATTCTTTAACGAGAATCAAAAGAGCATATAACATTTTTCGCTGCAATTGTTTGGATTTTTTTTTCACAGTAAAGCATAATTGAAAGGGTTAGACATGTGTGCGTCATCTACAGTATTTTCCACAACAAGATTTGTGAAAAAATAACATTTCATATTTTGACTTCAGGCCACATGAGTAATATGTTTAAAAAGGAGACTATTAATAAAAGATCTAATGCGTTTTTATCTCTGAAACAATCATTAAAAATTGTGCCAAATTTAGAAATCAGATCATGTGTGTACTCTCCCTGAATTGACTTCTAATCTTCTGGGCTTTGATGCACTTAATGCTTTGTTTTTTTTAATCGAACTTCAATAAACGCACAGTTGGTGGTGGAGGATCTGGACACTTCAATTGAGACTGGGTTTTTTTTCAAAGTCAAAGACGTCATTGGCTGCCAATAAATTACACTGTCTAGTGAAAGTCTAAATCCACAAGCTCTTACAGGCGAGCTACAAAAGAGGTCAGTTTCATTCCCTAATGCGGATATATAATCACCTTTTATAGTTCAGATGATATTGAATGACATAGCCAAAAGTGCTTTTAATGTGGGCGTTTGAGTCTCTGGGGTCGGTTTGGCTGAATCTGTAGTGCATCTTGGTTGAATTTGCACCTGAATGTCATGCCTTCAAACATCCTCGTGACTGTAGGATGTTTGGTATTGTAAGTGTAGAGGGGGTGTTAAAGATAAATGAGAAACAGCGATCGTCCTTGCTGGAGTTCACCGTTAAATCCCGAGGGTGACACCGCTTAGACGAGGCTTCACTACTTACATCCACCTGTGTGGACGAATGAGCCGTTAAAATTGCGCGGTATGTGTGTCTCCTATGGATAATTGACAATAAATCATGTGCTGTGAGACAAAAGGGGAGCTTTAGGGACTGTGTCTCTGGGGAAGATGTGGTGTTGTTGGGGGGAAAGAAGGGGAAAGCCAGGGATGTTAGGGGTGGGGTTTGGAGTGCGAGGTTAAAAACTCAAAAGGACTTACTGGAGCACATGTTGAGTTCGGGGCTGCGCATGCCATAGTATCCGGCTGGGCAGTCGTGAAGACACTCCCCGTACTGCCTCATTCTCTCTCTTCGCAAAAACAGGAAGAGTTTGGGCTGGCAGTTTACACAGCCGTTGTCCCTGGAGCACACGGAGCAGCCTTTGCAGATGGGGTACGTTCCATAGCTAGCTGCAGGACACACAGAGGAGTAAACAGTGAAGGTGATTAATACAATGGAAGTAAATCATCAAACAATATCTGAAACCTCCCCACAAAAACAATTCTGATGTCAGTGATTCTTCCAGCTAATTTGGGAAATTTGTGATTTTTGAATATTTATCTCAAGCCCTCCTTTTTATCCCTCACAAGGCTATGTACATTTAGAATACACAAACAAGTTCTCCTTCTAGCGTGATTGTCTTTTAGAGAAGAGGGTCTATGCAGTGATGTATATTTGATGATCATCATGTCTCATCAATCTCTATGACAGCTGGCTTTTCACAGTCGTGTCTGGGTGGGAACCCTCGATTTTGCATTGACCTCAAATTGTTAAGGTTAGGAAAGTTCCTCATTTGGTAGGTCTTACTAAAGATTTGCAATTTGATTCATTTGCAATTTGTTCACTAAAAGCTTTGAAGACTTTTGCCTTCAGACCTGGTTTGTTTACAAGTAATATGCACTTGTTCAGTAAGCACACTCTCACCTTTAGACCGACCATTAACTTAGACTAACAAACATTGCCCATAATCGACTTTATTGAAGATGTCTGGCTTAAAAACTTTGCAAGAGCCCCGTAAACCTTAGCATAAATGCTTTGTACCTTCACTCCTAAAACGAGTGAAGACCCCAAACTTCTTGGCCATCGCACAATGCTTGAATGTTGCACCTCATCACTGTGCCACATATTCAGCCAGTTTACATAATGACCTAATGATAGTGCGAAAAGCACACAGTGGGACAACCAACGATGTAAAATAATCGCAACCAGTGAGCACCAAAAATTCAATGCCCAGATTCTTTACTGGTCTCTACACATGTACACATCTCTTACTCTGAATGAGGATTATGTGTTCATTATTTGCCTTCAGTTATTATAGATCTTACATCTCATCCTGTGTGGGCCTAAGAGAAAAAAGCTACGTTTCAATATGCGGTCTACAATGAAAGATGACTTTAATATAGTGGTTAAGAACGCTGTTTATTCTCCAGTAGTTACTGAAAGGCAGAATTCATTGAGATCGTCATATCATCCCTCATGTGTGGATGACCCTGTCTTCACCCGATGACAAGGACATGGTGAACTCAAGCAATCAGACTCAACTGTGGGAGGGCTGACCAGCAGAAAACAAGAATACAAACCAACACAACCATAATAGATATATCAGCAGGATGTTCTGTAATTCATAGTAAATAAGTCCAATTCTACAATTTGTCATTCATGAAAACTCTGGCTCCCCTCTTGCTGTTTGAACCCTGATTGGTTATGAATGTGAATATTGCATTAATTCTGGTCAGAGCTGGCCCTCTCGAACAGTGTCAAGGCAGCCGACGAAAGCCCCCCAAAACCGCAGTGGCTCTGCCCTCGGCTTGAGTTGCCAGTAACAAGACAATCCATTCCACAATAAGTGACTTGCAATGTAAACTCCTTAGCGTCCCATTTACAGGAAAATGTCCTAGGGCGAAACCAATCGCTCAAGTCGAAAAACACTTCAGTTGATCTAAGCCAAGTCTTAAATATCACAAACAGGGAGCTGGTAACAAACTGAGCGACCTACCACAACGTTTTATAAAAAACACTGTACAGCAAACTGGACAAAACCTGAGAGACAGAGTGGAGCACGCCTGCGTTACTGGCCGTCGCTCCGCATATTACATTTCTTCGGTCAGATTTACCCAGACGAAAGTGAGCTCTAAGAGGACTCTGTGCAAGCATCAGTTTATAATCGTTTGAAAGCAGTCAGCGGACGTCAGACTTTTCATTTCTTTTGTTGGTTTTCTGGTCTTCAGAGAGGTATGCTGGCCCTGCCAAGCTACACTCATTCTTCTGAAGCCAGGGTTGATGGAAGTGAGATTAAGTGCTAATCAGAAAGTGTCTCTTGTGGTCTTTAGGGATGACGTTTACAGCGACACCCCATCGATCACAACAGCGCAGGGCTGTGCGCTCGGAGCATATTCATCACACAGATTGGTGATTGTCTGCAGTCAGCACTCACTTGCTAGAACGCAAAAGAGAAACCATAGATTTGGCATTTCAAATCGTAGATGAAAAATTGTGTCTTATGTCTGAGATTTTATTATGTTGTATATCAGTTTCCAATGCTGTTATCTTCTTTTTTCTCTCAATTCAGCAGTCAGTAGCTAATTGACTCTACTTGGGGGCACAGGTGATGTTATCGAATTTATAATTGTCTCAATTACAGTATTCAGCATTTTTACCTTGTTGATTTACTAAAGTTACTGTGCAAGCTTCTTTCTCCTGATAGTTTCACATATGTATATGTTTACACACTTTTAATAATAATAATAATTACATAAAAATAAGCTTAAAAAATTGAAAAGGTCATTTAAAAAAAAAGCTGTTGCAGCTGTTTTAAAAGTTTCCGGTAAGACCAAAATCTGATTATAATAGAAGATATATTGTATTTTATTCTGTCAATCCTTCCATTCAGTAAAACTTAACTGAAGCATTAGACCAAACCTCATACTTAACCATATATTTCTGCAGAGTATACAGTCAGGGTTGTGTTTACAGCAAGCTGACATTCACATTAACTTGCTCACATTGACTCTCTCTGGCCCTCGCCAAACTCGAACACAACACTGTCAGGAAGGGATAGCCAACTTGGCAAAAGTGAAAACTGTAAAGCTGGAAAGCTTATTTCTCTTATGAGCGGGCTCAACTCTATGACTACTGACAGAGTGCTAACAATACTATCCTAGCAATTATAGAAAAACTTGATCAGGGCCTGTGGTCATCTTAGATCACCGGCCAGTCAATCAGCAAAATAATTAAAGTCACTTCAAAAGTTTCTTCAGGACTCAAAGAACTCACTCTTCCTTGGCAGACATTTGTTTAGCTGATTCTCGCAATTCACACTGATTAAGAACCATATAATCATTTGAATGCAGCAGACCCCAATTCCTGGAATTAGCATCCGATTCAGGGAGAAAAGGAAAGGCTGTATACGATGCAGAGAAACTCTTTTGGTGCTGATCTTGGAGATTAGCTTGATGTGTGTGTCTGTGGAAAGGTTTGGAGGTTCAGGCCACAGGTATGTCAGGAAGGAGGCCACAATTCACAGTGTCTGGAGCAGCGCCGTCCAACTCACGTCCTACACTACCGGTATAATGTCTCGCGCTTTACATCAACCTTTCAATTGCCAAGCAGGTTTCAGCCAATCTTAAAGAAAACACTCATTCATATGAATCAGATTTTTGAGACTAGAATAAATACAAGGTAAGCTCTTTAACAGAAAAACTAAAACAAGTATTTGGAAGAGGCTTGTGAGTAAAGCATCTTACCTAATTGTGCTTTATTGGCATGACAATTGGTAACAGTTGCCAAAGCATGTAGCAGCCATGTTTTTAATTGGCACTAAAGAAGATATACATCATTGCAGTTCAACCTAACTTGGCAGGAACATATTATCTAATATGCGATGGGATTCCAATTTTTTTTGTTGCAGATTGTGTCTCTCTGTTCTGAAACTAGTAAACACATTTCAACACAATCCATCGGAATTGCTTTCTGACTAATGCTCAACAGCCTTTTGTGGGTTACTTTTTCCCCCCACAAAACATGTAATCTTGGACCTTTGAGCATTTCGTCTGTCAATCATGTTGAATCCAAAGTGTTCTATGATCAGAAAGTGGTAAAAGAAAGGATTCCTGGAGAGAAGTGTTTACACGCCATTGGAAATGCCACTCCCTGCATACGATTAACATGATACCGTTTACGGTTTCAACCAAAGAATACATTCTATGTGAAACAAAACAAATTCACAGTTCCCACTTCTGACAGCCAAGTGAAGATCCCTCTAAGCCTCAAGTAGTGTATTTACAAAAAGCAGTGTCCATATGAACATCACTGAACAAGCTGCACACACTTTTAACAAAGACTTAACAAGTGCCTCAATGTGTCATGTCTCCAAGCTATAAAGCTGCTGCTTTACATGGACCACATGAAGGACCCTGCATCTTCTCCCTCACACTTCAACAATATATTGTTTCAACTAGACTGAGTATGACTTTGTGTAACAAATGTTAAATAAATCCCTTTGCTAATTTACATCTACCGGGGGAAACTCAACTCATGTGTGCGCCTGCTTTTAAATGAATATGTTGACATGTCGGGACGTATGTATATTTGCTCTCTTGTGGAGAGTTATATTAGAATATGTGTGCGTGTTAATATAAAGCTACAACCAGCAGGCTGATGACTTAGCTTAGCAAAAAATCTGGAAACACTTGTAAATAACAACTGTGACTGTTTACCAGTGTCTAGTAATTATGCTAAGCTGCACGCTTAGTTCAAACTCTTGGAAATCAAGCTAAAGTGTATTTCCACAAACCATGGCTTCGTCAACAAATTGATAAGTGGTTCTACAAAAACAAATATAACAGCTATTTTTGCAATTGATTAATCCTTTTAGCAAAAATGTCAGAAAATGGTGGGGGGTTTTTGCCGTCAATGAACTTCATACAGGGAAGTGGCTTCGGAGATATCCATTGATAAGGTTCTTTCATTCATGCAAGACATTCAGGCTCAAAACATGAAGAATGACGGCATGTTTGGAGTGTAGCACTTTCCTTCTATAGCCATAGGCTTGCTGGGAGGTTTGCTCTGAAGCAGCTCAAGAGCAATTAGGGTCGCAGCGAGATCCAGCAGAAACCCAAACTCTGTCTCAGGTACGTTTTTATGAGTCCAAAGCAAGCGTGACAGACTGCGCTCAAGGCTGCCAGAAACCTCTACATGTACAGGGGGTTCCACCCACGGCAGCTTCACTTCCTGCCTTCCACTCACCTACCATTACCCATGAAATCATTCACATTGACCCATTCCCACTTTCTGAAACCGAAGACCCTAACAAGGTAAATTGCACATAATTTTTGTGTTTCTTTTAGAGCCCCAAACTTAACATTGAGAACAAGAAGACAGTCTTACGTAGGGTTTCACTGATGTGGGTACTTATAAGCCAACTTCGGTAAAAAACATTTCAGGCTGCTGAAAACTGATACAGTACTTTGGAACAATTTACAGCTCTTAAAATGTTACCATTTTATTATAATGCTAAAGAAAAACATAAATAATGCAAGATAGTATGACAATTATATTATAATATACTTGATCAAAGCCTGAGGTAGATTATATGAACCGGACCATATCTGATTTTCAATAAAAGTTTAGAAGAATTTCCTTATGGTTCATATGTTATGGTAAAATGGGATAAGGTAATGCCAAAACATTCATATGTATGTACATATTGCTATTACTTGTAGGATTTGTTGTGTTCTGCCATGTATATAAAAGTATTCAAAAGTAGTTACATGCCTCTTTGTCAACCGTTCGGCAACTGACACAGACTTCTTCTCTAATCTTGTACCCCTACTTTATTATAAGAATACCCTTAGTCAAGCATTAGACCTAAACTGAAATGTATTCATACTAGCAGTTGATGATATTGGGGCGAAGATGTGTATGGCTTTTAAGATGGTTGTTCTTGTTTGACCCTAGTTTGTTTTGTCATGTGTCATTTTCAACCAAACATAATAGCACAGAAAACCAACTTGACATAAGTTGCGTGTTGATTACTGCTAAGTTGATTTGTAAATACATCAGACCAGAGGCAATATCATAACGCAGTAGGGAATTCCAAACCAAGCAACTGGAGGACAAGAGCTTATATTAAAAACACAACAGTTTCTATTCTCACAGTTCTCCTCCATCTCTCCATGGGCCCCTGGTATGTAAATCTAATAATACAGCCTGTGAATGTATTTAACCAACAGCGACACTGTCCATTGTTTATGAAGGGCACTTACAGTAAAGTCTATACGAGAAGATTCATCAAGTAACAAGACATAAAAGCGTATTCATGACATCTAAAGTAAATATAAATGTCATATGGGGAAGATGCAGCTATGGAAAACTTCAAGTTTTGGAGTTGCATAGCGGCAGCAGGTCAAGAAGATCTGCGCTCTCATGTGGAAAGCATCACATCCACCAACAGAATTATACGCTTTCCTCGTGGCACTGAGACAATTATTGTTTATTGTCCACCTCCCCCTAAATGATGGTATAAACTTACTGCTGCTCCACTTTAAAGGAGAAAGAGAAAGCTTGGGAAGAGAGAAAGAGGGCAGATACGGGACAGAACAGCACTGTAAGAAGCTTTCTGGATCTCTGTTCTAACCACCTAACCATTCAGGCTTACACTGTAAACGCTGTTAAAGGCAGGAGAGCCAACGGTGTCAACCCTCACACTCAGAGTTCATAAGTAACGTCTCAACATTGTTCAAGCTCGTTAAAAGCTAGTACATGGAAAATGACAAACCGCCCGCTTTTCAAGCCTGTGACTTTATTTGTCATGGAACTGGAAGTTTCACTTAGCTAAAAAATGGTGGAGAAAAAACAGAAGGGGTAAGAGGGGGGTATTTTAAGCCGCTGAAGGCACATTTCTGTTCCAATTTAGCAGAAAATATGTTGGACTTGCCTCCGACTCTTTTCCAGCTGGTAATAGTCAGGTTTTTAGGATCCACGTTTTTTCCCCCAGTTTACTTTAACAGATCATACTGTAAGCACATGTTTATAATTTGGGACAGTCCTGCTGCTTATAATGATTTTGCAGCATGAGGCTGAGCAAACACATTTGCTGTCAGACATATTTGCTCTGCCAAAGTGTTCCCGTGACACAGATCCACCGGGCGAGGCGGGCAGCGTGGAGATTTCAACCATCACTTGAAAGGATGGTGGTTAATGTAGAAAATGGGTAAAATAGGCAGCTGTGGTTCAAACAGGCAACTGGAAAATGAGGAACAATTTAAAGATGTGCTTTTTAGTGCACACTTAAAACAGGAGCTCAAGGTCATTTACTCTGGTGTGATTCAACAGGTTAAGACAAATTCACATGCAGGTGAGAAACCTAAATTTGACTGATTGGATGAACACATTACCATAGTGATTGTTGTTAAAGTAATCCTTCATCAATTTGGCCAACACGCTAATAAGCTCAGTTCTAGTTCAATGAGAAGATCAAGAACGCTCTCCAGAACAAAAACTTTCTGGAGTCTCTGCTGGTTCTTTGAGATATGACCATCTAGTTTATGCTGAAGTGAAGTGGTAATTTCAATATGACGCTAAATGCTAAACTACTAGCAATAGTAACTAGTGTTTCTAGCTAAATGGCTAAGCTATTAAAACTGTAGCCAAAGCAGACCAAACTCACAAAGTAGGTGAAATTACTAAATAATGTTTGTTTGAGCAATACTTTGCTAACATAGCAACCATAAGTAAAGCTTTGAGAGCAGTACCCTTAAAGGTATTCAATTGGGTAATGGCGGTTTTACTGTTTATGAACAAAACTTGAAATTTGTAAAATATTTTCTCTCAAAAGGTTAACACTCTAAGGTGGATCATTTTGCTAGTTATGATCAAAAGTTGATTAAACCATATCAGCTATATAGAAAGAAAATTTCACCTGTACAGAGTGTGTAATAATGGTCCTATTCTCTCAGAACCAGCCAGTCAAATAGAGACATTGATAGTGTTTCAGTGAATCTGGAAACACTCTCTGCAGCGCTCGGCCATCTGTCCAGCTGAACTCATCGTGGCTCTCACCCCTACACTCTTTATAACTCTATACGACCCTTGGTTCCTTATTAACATCTTTATGGTGGATTATGACTTAAATCCCATGTCCTGGGTCAAATCCCACATCTGGATGGGAAAGAGACCTCGTAATTCTTGTTTGAGGAAAATTAGAAGTAAAAGGTGGCCCAGCTGACCTAATATCACGGTATGTGCCGCAGTCTTTTCACACTGGCTGCCACAGTGATGGACACGAGTCCCATTGAACATGGCCGCCATGGAAAAGCTCAATGGTTACACAGGAGGAAAAATCTGAGTGAGTAACCTTGATGTGGTGGTCAAGTAACAGCATGGTCTCTCCACTGTGGGTTGCGGTCCCATAAAATGTTTTAAAGTTCGGTCGGGCCTTAAAAACAACGGAATAACTGTCGAATATAGTCGATGTCAACATAGCTTAAAAAACACACTAAAACAATGCAAACCTTTAATCATCTTAAACTTCTGTTCCAGTGGAGGAAAAATCCATTCTAGACCGTTTAACACTTTTAAAAATAACTACTGGGGATTTTGCGTTTGCAGGGCTAAAGCTTTGAAGTGGTTAAACAAAAAAAGGGTGTAAATTGCAACACTTTATCGGACTTTTATCCATGAACATTAGGAATTTAGCAGGACTTCAGCTTAACCTCTAGACATGCTAAAAGACTTAAACCAAAAATGTCTGTCTTATCTTTTATCTTTTTGCTCTTTTCTTTTTTAAATCAACCTGGCACATCCTGCTGAGTAGCATCTGCCTTTGATTGTCTTGACGGTGATATTGGCTTTACGCGCCATGGTTGATCTGTGCAGGACGGTGCGATTGTTGACACCTGCGGATGGACTTTATCACTCTCTGAGCAGAAACTGGAAGAAGAGCATGTGGTTTCTGTTTCTTGCCAGCTCTTCCTCTCTCGGCCTTCTTTGTTTATTCACTCTTGCAAAGAAGAAGGTTGAAGAACTTGTGAAACGCCCCAATAATTCCTGAATCATCTGTACTGTTTTGCCGATTGTTCTATTTTGCTATCAAAATGTTGATTGAAGAAATCTCTGTCATCATTTAAAAGGAAAGTCAATAAATCAAGATAAAGATGACTTAAGAAAACCAACTTCGGAGGCAGTGTAAATAATGCTCTCGGAAATTTAGCAGAAAGTTTTTTACTTATTGGGAAATCTCTGATTAAAAAGTTTTAGGTTTTCATTCCAAGAAATCATTTCATCTGTGGGGAAAGAGTTCTTCTCTCTCTCTCGAGGACAGAGGCAAGATCTTTTATATATTTATATAAATATTCACTGGTGCCCAAAATTCCTAAGTCTTTGACAGTATAACCAATACAATAAATAATTACGGATGAACTACAAACGAGGTGCGAAGTAAGAAATGAGCACGAAACGAAAGGGAAAAGTCTGTACCTTTTTAATATTTCAATATTTACACTCCCTCAAATCCATTCAAGCTGTGGGAGAAATTTGTTTTCCCCCAACAGAAAGAAGAAAGAAGAAAAAAAGGGGAAAGGAGGAAAAAGGTGGGTGGAGGAAAAGGTGGAGTGGCTCCGATTAGCCCACATGTTGGTAATTTATCACACATAAACCTCACACCTAATTTTCACACCTGTAGCTCAACATGCTGGAAGTCTAGTAATTCACTCACTCAGTCACACACAGACACCCACACACACTTCAGAGAGGGACCTGGCCATACGTTTCCCCCGGTGCGGGAGAAAAACGAGGACATCACAGACGAGGATCAGTAAAGTAAGCGAGCATGCTTGGAATATTTTCACCCCATGTAGCATTTCTCTGTCTCTCCCACCATAACCCGGGTTCACACTCCCTTCCCCATTTGTCATCACCTTGACTAAACTCATCCCGACTTCCAGATGACACATCTGAAAAACAGAGCTAGAGCTGGATGTGGATTTCTCACACTTGCCAGAACGCACAACCAACTGCAAAGCCAGACGGTTAGATATCCCTCACAGAGAATTTAAATCTAGATCTGAAGCTTAGTTTCTTAGCTTAGCGTAGCTTAGCATAAACTCTTAAAGAGCAACTTGCAGGTTTTTTTTTTTACTACATTTATGCTTAACCTTGCCTGGAAATTACAATTAAAAATGTTAATGCAGGATTTGATATGTTTTACAAGACATAAGGGCAGGAATTCAGAGGAAAAGGAGCCATTTTGAGCTCTGCTACTAAAAACTGCTTTTTTTTAACGTCATACGTCAAACGCGTCATATTACGTCACATGGGGGAGTTAACTTTCTCGGACTCGTTCTCTGCCCAATCCGCGGTAGTAGTTTGTAGTTGGTTTGAGCGGTTGTGATTTAGTGAACTGGTATTTTTTCGGTAATTTTACATTGCATTTCCCCATTTGTAATCATGGTGAGCTTGTGTTTGTGCAGGTTGCACAAACTCAAGCCTGTCAGGGCATCGAGTCCACAGTTTCCCTCACGGGTAAAGGACCGGAGCTAGCGTTCGTTCCTGGGTGCGTTGTGCATCCACCTCCCTGCAGCACATACTCCGTCTCCACAGCTTTATCAAGAAACCGTATTACATCTCTCTCTCCCCCCCGGTACACGGCACCGTAAGACGTAGTGTATAGTTGCATTAGGTAACGCTGTGGTGGCTGTACTGCTCCAGCCGTCTCCTTTGTGTTTGTTTGTTTCCCCCTGTCTGTGTTGTTTGTGTGGGCGTGGTGGCTGTCGCACCCGGCTCAACCTTCACTCACCTGCTGCAATCAGTTGTGCACCCTCCCCGACTACAAGCCTGCTTTCCATCAAGCCATTTACAATGGCATATCAACGGAGGCTCCACAACCTTTTTCCGCTAGATCGTCACGTATCAGCCGTATCTCGCGTCTCCCCTCCGGTCAGCTCCGTAGTGTGGAGTTGCATTAGGTAACGCGAGATACGGCTGATACTTGCGCATTAGTTTCTGTTATAGATCAGTATCAACAGTCCTGCCAGTAACGTTACTATATTATCAATACTACTTTAGTTATAGCCTGATATATGATTGCTAACTTTACAATGTTGTGATGTGACTGACGTTAGCTAACATGCTAACGCCGGTCACTCACCAAGACAGCTGCTCTGTTCTCCACTGGTTCTCCACACACCAAAGCTCCATTTCTCTCCGATGGCCGTTATTTTTTCTAATCCTTGGCTGCTCCTGGTCTCTTGGACGCCTAGCAGGCTCATAATTATAATCATATGCATTTGAATATATATTTTTAACCTCTTCTGTGTCAGAACTAGCATTGTGATCCATGTTTATTCACACGTTAGACTGGCCGCTTTCCCCCATGTTGCGTCACACTCGGGAGGTCACGTGCGGAGGCTTTTTTATGCGGAAGTGAAAATGTCTTACTAAAACGACGCCAGATGTCACTGTAGTGTGTATTTCTGTTTATAAAACGGACAAGTCAAATCAAGCAATCTGATTGGTTCTTAGCCGTGATATACTGAGCGTATACCACGGGTAGAATTGTAAGTTACTTTTCACAACAAGTCAGTATCCCTCCGCGTCTGAGAAAAACAGTATACCGTTGGGCTGAAAAGCAAATTCATACTGCAACAAGAAAGCAGCGGAGAAGTAACGGGGCAGAAGCCCTCCTTTTTGACGCAGCGGTCCAGACATAGACATCAAACGGCAAAAGATATTCAGTGTGCAGTTCCTTTGGCATTAGGGCAGGGATATCTAGATACTTTTGAAGGTTTAACATAATGAATTGTGCTACTTTTAAAGCAAGCAACGATGTTTTCAAATCTGTAATCAAAGAGGTCCGCAAAAACGCTATCGACCAATCAGATTGCTTGATTTGACTTGTCAGTTTTATAAATATATTTAAATTTCTTCCGTTACGAAACAAACGTACAAAGCATAAGATGGAAACTTTTAAGATTAACTTCGACCTCCGGGAGGAGTGGATAGAGGAGTGCCTATCTCCAGAAAAATAGCACCTAAACAACGACATGCAGAGGTACGTGAAGAGCAGGTAGACCAACTGGAAAATTACCCCCATTCAAAAGCTTTCTAATGCAGGTCTTGAAAAAAAGCAGAGAAATGATGACCGTTAGTGGCCACAGGTGCAAAAGCTCTCTCCAGAGCTTTCGCTTCGCGTCCGGCCGAACCACGCCCCTTAGCTGTGATATAATGAGCATATATCACGGCCTGTCGTGAGCTATTGCTTAAATGATTTTTGGAAAATCTAGTGTATTGTAACCTCATAATTATTTAAGAGGCTGTATTAGGGTGATATCAAAGGAAATGTCATAATATTTTCTGCTAAGAAGGTTGGAAAAAATGTGGTGACTTCATAGCAGACGCAAATAATACTTGATAATAAGTAAATGTTCTGCATTTAACATATAACCAAGATAAAAGCACAAACGTCATATCATTAGAGTGGAAATAATAAATAGAATATAAAAACTGCTAATTGCAGCTAATTAGCAGGAGCAAAAGAGTGCTACTTAAACAAACTCAAGTTTCTTCAACAGAATGGAGGAGAAGAAGCCATACTGTTTGATAGACATGTGATCTATTGGAAGAAAATAGCTCTTAGAAATTACGATGACAAAACAATAAGAAAGGAAACTAAACGAAAAAACAACAAAAAAGCCTATGCTGATTGCCTCACTCTATCTTCATAGGCTGTCTGCTACAGAGTTCTTCCTCATTAACCCTTTAACAAGACCTCGCAACCCTCCTCGCCCGCCGAGCACAACAGGGAGATGTTAGGCGATCGCCAGGGTCAAAAGTGGAGTGCACCACAGGGGACAGATGGCAAAGACATGGTCTCACTTTCACACAAAAAAAAAAAACCTAAACATCAAAGCTTTATTTTTCTACCCCCCCCCCCCCCC